>NC_060913.1:36041939-36335078 GCF_021234035.1 Daphnia pulicaria
TGGATTCACAAAAATAAAATAATTCCATGCCAACAGCATCCCGTATTCCCAAGCGGTCACCCATCCAAGTACTAACGGGACCCGACATAGCTTAACTTCCGGGAGCTGACGAGACCGGGTGAGTTCTATGTGGTATGGCCGTTGACATTAAACTAGACGCAATTACCCGACCATATTCGCCTCTAATCTATTACTTGTGCTTGAGATTTATCTTTTTGAAATACACACTAATCTTACCAAAACCACCGAAAAACTATCAGTTTGTCATTTTACAAATGTTGTCAGTATGTAGTAGTAGAATATCTTTGTTTCCGCATACAGACGTTTTTAATTTTTCATTTATTCAAAGTGCCCAATCAGAAGACCGGGCGTTAAAAAAATAAGTCATATAGACTCATCAATGCTCCTAACCACGGAAATCTTTAGTAAAAGGCGAAAGATTTATCCGGGTATTGATTAGAAACCAGAGTAAATAACAGTGGTATGCCTTGTATTTATATTCATTTCAAAATTTTGAAGTGCGCTTGTAAGGTTTTTTTTCGAAACATGCGTTTACATATCAAAATCCTTGTGCAATTCTTTATCAATGGGTACAGTTATTTTAAAGTAAATATCATGTATAAAGCTCGTTAACATGTTTTTGAACGAAACAGTTGTGCGCAGTGTTATTTTTGAAAAAAATGAACGATCTTTATGGTACAAGCCCAACACGTAGGTGGTGGGATCAGATGTTTACCCCGACATTCACCCTACAGCGGTTAACAATTTATTGAACTTCCCCTTTAAACATGGTGGAATCTTTTCACCTTGTCATTTGGAATCACCTTTTCAAATATTTTCCCCGTGTTCACAATGTTCCAACTGACTGATATTAATGGCCTTCAGCGAACGAATTAATCAGCCTTGTCTGACGTGCAATACCAACTAAATGGAAACAAAAATCACTTATACGATTTCACTTTCACCGTTTAATGTTATAAACACACTATGCAACACTCCAATTTTTCTAACTGACTGTAATTTTTTTTTTCTTGTACGCTGAAATGCTCCTGATGGAGCTATCAAAAATTGCCGACGACAAAGATTATTTCACTTCATCGTGGCGGGGTATTGGTTAAAGTTTTCAACTAGCAATAATCACACCTCGGGAGACCCTCATTGGTTATGATATTGCCACTGCGCAAAGCTAAATTATAATCAGAAAAGCAAGTCTACTTAAGCATTTGCTGAATTCGTTCTGCTTGGACGTGTTGGACCAACAATTTCGTTCAGAAATATTCATTTAGATTACCCTAGGCAAATTTTAATTTCCATCTCCCATTGGACTAATACCAACAGGGGACAGTTCATTACATACATGAAATAATTTTTGTCTTAATATCGGGTCAAATACTTGAAATTCTGTAAATGTGTATTTTTCTTCCATACATTTCAACAACTTCCTGCACACACAAAAAAAGGGAGGGGGAATTTCAGGTTTTCATTCCAAATTGTTTTTCACATTATGAACTATTGAAGTGAGCGAGCATTACTTTCCAACCAAACAAAATTTATAGTTAATCTGCGTGTTGACGTGAAAAATCAGTTTTCAGTGCCGTGACCAGGATTCGAACCTGGGTTACTACGGATTCATATCTAGTAGGTACCACAACGTAGGGTCCTAACCACTAGACGATCACGGCCAATCCATTGGCCATGATGATTTATATTAAAGTAGCTAAACATGAATTTCATTACTTTGTTGTTTCTTCCCAGAAAGAAAATCTGATGCTTCGCGTATTCCCAAGCGGTCAACCCTACCGTTTACTAACGGGACCAGATTTAGTTCAACTTCCGGCAGATGACAAGAATTTTTCTTACATTTATAGTGTGTTCAGGGAACGGCGCGAACGCAGTCCCCCACTACCAAAAATTGTACTCCCGAGTTAATCACATTTGGATTAATCGCAAGGGTCAGCCCATCCTTAGTGCAATGGAAAGGCCTCGCCCTGGAGGAACCACCTTGGTGATCATGGTTGCCTCTGAGCCAGGTAAGTATGATTGTGGATGCTTTTTCACTTTGTTTAATACTTTGTATACAGCAGAACAATATTGACAAAGAGTGTTCAAGTATTTGACTGACGTTTAGAGAATACCACCCACTTTCTTTCATCGACTTGAATTACGAACTCGAGCAAAATATAGTAAATAAAGCTCAGTATTTATTTCATGGTCTTGATCTTTGCAAATACTTTTCAAGAAACAAATTGCTTGTTTTTTTTCATTTGGTCGTCCAATTGGCAAATAAGAAAATAAGAAAATCGACTTTTCATATGAAAATACACGCATCTTCATATTTTAAAAAAAAACATCACATCGAAAGATGAACAGTACTAATTAGTTAACACAATCAAGTACGTATTTTTTTATGCTTTTCTTGATATTACGAAAAAAATACAATTAGAAAAAATTACAAACATGTCTACATGACAGTTTTGCAATTATACATGGTCTTTTATTATACGGTGCTAAGACAATTTCTGTTTTATTCAATATGTTCTCCCTCATAGAGGGTGAGCCGATCCCGGAGGTACTGCAATACCGGGTCAACCCGTGGCGGGAGCAGTGCAAGCACTGTATTCCCACCGTATGCCAAAAATCAGTTTAATATTCTGGGGTCCATTTGAACCCGTATCAGATATTAAGCTGATAAGAACAGATACTACACTTTGATCTTAGCCAAAAGGCCGAGAAGCGATAATGTTACAAGGATTACTGCCCAAAATAACCACTGAGGTTCAACACATTTCCGGTGGTGTACGAAGAATACTCATATCACTCAAAACATTCAAGAAATGCTATAAAATATTGAGTTGTTCATTTTTCCAGACGCGACCACTTGATGCTTATAAAGTTCATTTTCATTTGTTTTATTATGCTCATACTGTATTAAGGGAGATACAATTTACGCTGAAGGCGTTGCAAATTTTACTCTCGTTATCACACTAGGTCCTTTTTTTTCAGAATATGGCTTTGCCACGCCACCTGACGACAAAAGCTCTGAACGATAATTAATCATGATTAAATAACAATAACTAAAAGAATGCAATACGATCATAAAGTCATGACACATCCTCAAATTGACCAACCTCACTTTCACAATTTATTTTGCCATACAAGCAGATGATTTAAGGACACGAATACCTGGAATTATTATTAAGATTTATCTCTTTAGATTTTCAAGAATTTAAATTTGTTTTATCATCTCAACCACTCTGAACACGCTAGTTTCCTTCCGCTATTTCACATGGATTTAACGGAAACGGTCCTCAATGACTGTGTTTGATGCTGTCGAGACAGCTACACTCACAGCCTGTTTCACGCTCAGAAACCAGCGTCTTAACTCGTCATCGTGGGTTGAAAGGAGACAAGTTTCTGGTGGGAAACAAGTCAAGATATACTACAGAAATGATCCTGTGAAGTATGATCTTAAATGCAATGTTATTTTGCAGAACTCTAAATAAGGTTTGTACGATCAATGAGCTTTGGCGTAAATTACAGTGCATAGATCGATATTTCGGAATATTAAATTGAGATTTGCAATACTTGACGCACACAGTACATACATTGTCAGGTCTTGCATTTTGTTCATTTATTGAAACACCGAGAAGCTCTTTAATAGTTATAGAACAAGTGACGAGACCAATTTTGGACACAATAAAGAATCCGCGTGCTCATCAAATCAATTTATTACAGTAATGTATTATCGATTGAGAGCCCATTTATCAGCTGGGTGTTTGGCGTGCACCTATAATCCTGCTTCGGGGAGGCTTGGTAGAGTGGATGGCTTGAGTTTAGGAGCCCTGTTTCGTGATACCGCATGTTGATCAGGTGCCCGCACTAAGCTTGACATCAGCATGGATCTGCTAGAGGAATCTAGTAGGTGCAGGTTAGCTAAGGAGGAGCGTAGTGGGTCAGGAGGGAAACCTAGCAGCCAAAAGTTCCCGTGTTCGGCAGTAGTGGGATCGTGCCAGTGAGTGGGCGTCATGCAACAGCCTCAACAAAATAGCCAAACCTCTATCTTTTTTTTTGTCGTTAAAACTACCGAGATCAAACAAACATGCGTTCTACAATATATGGTATCATTAATCAAAGTCCCAGCAATACCCTTTTCAACTAATACCTAAAGAATACATTATATTCCATGTCTCATCTAACTTGGGGAGCAAAAATAAAATTACACCATGCCAACAGCATCCCGTATTCCCAAGCGGTCACCCATCCAAGTACTAACGGGACCCGACATAGCTTAACTTCCGGGAGCTGACGAGACCGGGTGAGTTCTATGTGGTATGGCCGTTGACATCAATTCAGTCGCCATTACCCGACCATATTCGCCTCTAAATCTAGTTCTAATGCTTGCTTACTTTCTGTTCGAAATACACACCAACCTTAGCCAAACAAACGAGGACATATAAGTACATTTGTCAATGGACAACCGAATATAAAATTTGATAATATTTCCAAACGCCACTATTTTTGGCTAACTGTCATTTTTAATTTTCTCGTTCCGGGGATGTCCGATCAATGAGCCAACAATCCAAGTGTCATAAGGCTAACGATTGCTTCCCTTACTTAGCTTGCGTTGCATAAGGATCTCAGAGTCAGAGAGATTAGATAGAGCTGCCCGAAGAAACCACCAACGTACAAGCCTCTCGGCTGTGCCGTGCGCTTCGCGCTTTACTTAGCTTGCGTTGCATAAGGATCTCAGAGCCAGAGAGATTAGATAGAGCTGCCCGAAGAAACCACCAACGTACAAGCCTCTCGGCTGTGCCGTGCGCTTCGCGCTTTACTTAGCTTGCGTTGCATAAGGATCTCAGAGCCAGAGAGATTAGATAGAGCTGCCCGAAGAAACCACCAACGTACAAGCCTCTCGGCTGTGCCGTGCGCTTCGCGCACGGCGTTTCAAATATCTTTCAGCAACAAAGAGGTTGGAGGACGTCTAGTAGCCTCTCGGCTGTGCCGTGCGCTTCGCGCACGGCGTTTCAAATATCTTTCAGCAACAAAGAGGTTGGAGGACGTCTAGTAGGCAATATCCAGTAAAAAATACGTTCCTTCCATTTTCAACTAATGCCAAAATAATACATTGTAGTCCATGTAGTATCACCCATCTTGGGAAGCACTTCAATTCAATTGGATTCACAAAAATAAAATAATTCCATGCCAACAGCATCCCGTATTCCCAAGCGGTCACCCATCCAAGTACTAACGGGACCCGACATAGCTTAACTTCCGGGAGCTGACGAGACCGGGTGAGTTCTATGTGGTATGGCCGTTGACATTAAACTAGACGCAATTACCCGACCATATTCGCCTCTAATCTATTACTTGTGCTTGAGATTTATCTTTTTGAAATACACACTAATCTTACCAAAACCACCGAAAAACTATCAGTTTGTCATTTTACAAATGTTGTCAGTATGTAGTAGTAGAATATCTTTGTTTCCGCATACAGACGTTTTTAATTTTTCATTTATTCAAAGTGCCCAATCAGAAGACCGGGCGTTAAAAAAATAAGTCATATAGACTCATCAATGCTCCTAACCACGGAAATCTTTAGTAAAAGGCGAAAGATTTATCCGGGTATTGATTAGAAACCAGAGTAAATAACAGTGGTATGCCTTGTATTTATATTCATTTCAAAATTTTGAAGTGCGCTTGTAAGGTTTTTTTTCGAAACATGCGTTTACATATCAAAATCCTTGTGCAATTCTTTATCAATGGGTACAGTTATTTTAAAGTAAATATCATGTATAAAGCTCGTTAACATGTTTTTGAACGAAACAGTTGTGCGCAGTGTTATTTTTGAAAAAAATGAACGATCTTTATGGTACAAGCCCAACACGTAGGTGGTGGGATCAGATGTTTACCCCGACATTCACCCTACAGCGGTTAACAATTTATTGAACTTCCCCTTTAAACATGGTGGAATCTTTTCACCTTGTCATTTGGAATCACCTTTTCAAATATTTTCCCCGTGTTCACAATGTTCCAACTGACTGATATTAATGGCCTTCAGCGAACGAATTAATCAGCCTTGTCTGACGTGCAATACCAACTAAATGGAAACAAAAATCACTTATACGATTTCACTTTCACCGTTTAATGTTATAAACACACTATGCAACACTCCAATTTTTCTAACTGACTGTAATTTTTTTTTTCTTGTACGCTGAAATGCTCCTGATGGAGCTATCAAAAATTGCCGACGACAAAGATTATTTCACTTCATCGTGGCGGGGTATTGGTTAAAGTTTTCAACTAGCAATAATCACACCTCGGGAGACCCTCATTGGTTATGATATTGCCACTGCGCAAAGCTAAATTATAATCAGAAAAGCAAGTCTACTTAAGCATTTGCTGAATTCGTTCTGCTTGGACGTGTTGGACCAACAATTTCGTTCAGAAATATTCATTTAGATTACCCTAGGCAAATTTTAATTTCCATCTCCCATTGGACTAATACCAACAGGGGACAGTTCATTACATACATGAAATAATTTTTGTCTTAATATCGGGTCAAATACTTGAAATTCTGTAAATGTGTATTTTTCTTCCATACATTTCAACAACTTCCTGCACACACAAAAAAAGGGAGGGGGAATTTCAGGTTTTCATTCCAAATTGTTTTTCACATTATGAACTATTGAAGTGAGCGAGCATTACTTTCCAACCAAACAAAATTTATAGTTAATCTGCGTGTTGACGTGAAAAATCAGTTTTCAGTGCCGTGACCAGGATTCGAACCTGGGTTACTACGGATTCATATCTAGTAGGTACCACAACGTAGGGTCCTAACCACTAGACGATCACGGCCAATCCATTGGCCATGATGATTTATATTAAAGTAGCTAAACATGAATTTCATTACTTTGTTGTTTCTTCCCAGAAAGAAAATCTGATGCTTCGCGTATTCCCAAGCGGTCAACCCTACCGTTTACTAACGGGACCAGATTTAGTTCAACTTCCGGCAGATGACAAGAATTTTTCTTACATTTATAGTGTGTTCAGGGAACGGCGCGAACGCAGTCCCCCACTACCAAAAATTGTACTCCCGAGTTAATCACATTTGGATTAATCGCAAGGGTCAGCCCATCCTTAGTGCAATGGAAAGGCCTCGCCCTGGAGGAACCACCTTGGTGATCATGGTTGCCTCTGAGCCAGGTAAGTATGATTGTGGATGCTTTTTCACTTTGTTTAATACTTTGTATACAGCAGAACAATATTGACAAAGAGTGTTCAAGTATTTGACTGACGTTTAGAGAATACCACCCACTTTCTTTCATCGACTTGAATTACGAACTCGAGCAAAATATAGTAAATAAAGCTCAGTATTTATTTCATGGTCTTGATCTTTGCAAATACTTTTCAAGAAACAAATTGCTTGTTTTTTTTCATTTGGTCGTCCAATTGGCAAATAAGAAAATAAGAAAATCGACTTTTCATATGAAAATACACGCATCTTCATATTTAAAAAAAAAACATCACATCGAAAGATGAACAGTACTAATTAGTTAACACAATCAAGTACGTATTTTTTTATGCTTTTCTTGATATTACGAAAAAAATACAATTAGAAAAAATTACAAACATGTCTACATGACAGTTTTGCAATTATACATGGTCTTTTATTATACGGTGCTAAGACAATTTCTGTTTTATTCAATATGTTCTCCCTCATAGAGGGTGAGCCGATCCCGGAGGTACTGCAATACCGGGTCAACCCGTGGCGGGAGCAGTGCAAGCACTGTATTCCCACCGTATGCCAAAAATCAGTTTAATATTCTGGGGTCCATTTGAACCCGTATCAGATATTAAGCTGATAAGAACAGATACTACACTTTGATCTTAGCCAAAAGGCCGAGAAGCGATAATGTTACAAGGATTACTGCCCAAAATAACCACTGAGGTTCAACACATTTCCGGTGGTGTACGAAGAATACTCATATCACTCAAAACATTCAAGAAATGCTATAAAATATTGAGTTGTTCATTTTTCCAGACGCGACCACTTGATGCTTATAAAGTTCATTTTCATTTGTTTTATTATGCTCATACTGTATTAAGGGAGATACAATTTACGCTGAAGGCGTTGCAAATTTTACTCTCGTTATCACACTAGGTCCTTTTTTTTCAGAATATGGCTTTGCCACGCCACCTGACGACAAAAGCTCTGAACGATAATTAATCATGATTAAATAACAATAACTAAAAGAATGCAATACGATCATAAAGTCATGACACATCCTCAAATTGACCAACCTCACTTTCACAATTTATTTTGCCATACAAGCAGATGATTTAAGGACACGAATACCTGGAATTATTATTAAGATTTATCTCTAGATTTTCAAGAATTTAAATTTGTTTTATCATCTCAACCACTCTGAACACGCTAGTTTCCTTCCGCTATTTCACATGGATTTAACGGAAACGGTCCTCAATGACTGTGTTTGATGCTGTCGAGACAGCTACACTCACAGCCTGTTTCACGCTCAGAAACCAGCGTCTTAACTCGTCATCGTGGGTTGAAAGGAGACAAGTTTCTGGTGGGAAACAAGTCAAGATATACTACAGAAATGATCCTGTGAAGTATGATCTTAAATGCAATGTTATTTTGCAGAACTCTAAATAAGGTTTGTACGATCAATGAGCTTTGGCGTAAATTACAGTGCATAGATCGATATTTCGGAATATTAAATTGAGATTTGCAATACTTGACGCACACAGTACATACATTGTCAGGTCTTGCATTTTGTTCATTTATTGAAACACCGAGAAGCTCTTTAATAGTTATAGAACAAGTGACGAGACCAATTTTGGACACAATAAAGAATCCGCGTGCTCATCAAATCAATTTATTACAGTAATGTATTATCGATTGAGAGCCCATTTATCAGCTGGGTGTTTGGCGTGCACCTATAATCCTGCTTCGGGGAGGCTTGGTAGAGTGGATGGCTTGAGTTTAGGAGCCCTGTTTCGTGATACCGCATGTTGATCAGGTGCCCGCACTAAGCTTGACATCAGCATGGATCTGCTAGAGGAATCTAGTAGGTGCAGGTTAGCTAAGGAGGAGCGTAGTGGGTCAGGAGGGAAACCTAGCAGCCAAAAGTTCCCGTGTTCGGCAGTAGTGGGATCGTGCCAGTGAGTGGGCGTCATGCAACAGCCTCAACAAAATAGCCAAACCTCTATCTTTTTTTTTGTCGTTAAAACTACCGAGATCAAACAAACATGCGTTCTACAATATATGGTATCATTAATCAAAGTCCCAGCAATACCCTTTTCAACTAATACCTAAAGAATACATTATATTCCATGTCTCATCTAACTTGGGGAGCAAAAATAAAATTACACCATGCCAACAGCATCCCGTATTCCCAAGCGGTCACCCATCCAAGTACTAACGGGACCCGACATAGCTTAACTTCCGGGAGCTGACGAGACCGGGTGAGTTCTATGTGGTATGGCCGTTGACATCAATTCAGTCGCCATTACCCGACCATATTCGCCTCTAAATCTAGTTCTAATGCTTGCTTACTTTCTGTTCGAAATACACACCAACCTTAGCCAAACAAACGAGGACATATAAGTACATTTGTCAATGGACAACCGAATATAAAATTTGATAATATTTCCAAACGCCACTATTTTTGGCTAACTGTCATTTTTAATTTTCTCGTTCCGGGGATGTCCGATCAATGAGCCAACAATCCAAGTGTCATAAGGCTAACGATTGCTTCCCTTACTTAGCTTGCGTTGCATAAGGATCTCAGAGTCAGAGAGATTAGATAGAGCTGCCCGAAGAAACCACCAACGTACAAGCCTCTCGGCTGTGCCGTGCGCTTCGCGCTTTACTTAGCTTGCGTTGCATAAGGATCTCAGAGCCAGAGAGATTAGATAGAGCTGCCCGAAGAAACCACCAACGTACAAGCCTCTCGGCTGTGCCGTGCGCTTCGCGCACGGCGTTTCAAATATCTTTCAGCAACAAAGAGGTTGGAGGACGTCTAGTAGCCTCTCGGCTGTGCCGTGCGCTTCGCGCACGGCGTTTCAAATATCTTTCAGCAACAAAGAGGTTGGAGGACGTCTAGTAGGCAATATCCAGTAAAAAATACGTTCCTTCCATTTTCAACTAATGCCAAAATAATACATTGTAGTCCATGTAGTATCACCCATCTTGGGAAGCACTTCAATTCAATTGGATTCACAAAAATAAAATAATTCCATGCCAACAGCATCCCGTATTCCCAAGCGGTCACCCATCCAAGTACTAACGGGACCCGACATAGCTTAACTTCCGGGAGCTGACGAGACCGGGTGAGTTCTATGTGGTATGGCCGTTGACATTAAACTAGACGCAATTACCCGACCATATTCGCCTCTAATCTATTACTTGTGCTTGAGATTTATCTTTTTGAAATACACACTAATCTTACCAAAACCACCGAAAAACTATCAGTTTGTCATTTTACAAATGTTGTCAGTATGTAGTAGTAGAATATCTTTGTTTCCGCATACAGACGTTTTTAATTTTTCATTTATTCAAAGTGCCCAATCAGAAGACCGGGCGTTAAAAAAATAAGTCATATAGACTCATCAATGCTCCTAACCACGGAAATCTTTAGTAAAAGGCGAAAGATTTATCCGGGTATTGATTAGAAACCAGAGTAAATAACAGTGGTATGCCTTGTATTTATATTCATTTCAAAATTTTGAAGTGCGCTTGTAAGGTTTTTTTTCGAAACATGCGTTTACATATCAAAATCCTTGTGCAATTCTTTATCAATGGGTACAGTTATTTTAAAGTAAATATCATGTATAAAGCTCGTTAACATGTTTTTGAACGAAACAGTTGTGCGCAGTGTTATTTTTGAAAAAAATGAACGATCTTTATGGTACAAGCCCAACACGTAGGTGGTGGGATCAGATGTTTACCCCGACATTCACCCTACAGCGGTTAACAATTTATTGAACTTCCCCTTTAAACATGGTGGAATCTTTTCACCTTGTCATTTGGAATCACCTTTTCAAATATTTTCCCCGTGTTCACAATGTTCCAACTGACTGATATTAATGGCCTTCAGCGAACGAATTAATCAGCCTTGTCTGACGTGCAATACCAACTAAATGGAAACAAAAATCACTTATACGATTTCACTTTCACCGTTTAATGTTATAAACACACTATGCAACACTCCAATTTTTCTAACTGACTGTAATTTTTTTTTTCTTGTACGCTGAAATGCTCCTGATGGAGCTATCAAAAATTGCCGACGACAAAGATTATTTCACTTCATCGTGGCGGGGTATTGGTTAAAGTTTTCAACTAGCAATAATCACACCTCGGGAGACCCTCATTGGTTATGATATTGCCACTGCGCAAAGCTAAATTATAATCAGAAAAGCAAGTCTACTTAAGCATTTGCTGAATTCGTTCTGCTTGGACGTGTTGGACCAACAATTTCGTTCAGAAATATTCATTTAGATTACCCTAGGCAAATTTTAATTTCCATCTCCCATTGGACTAATACCAACAGGGGACAGTTCATTACATACATGAAATAATTTTTGTCTTAATATCGGGTCAAATACTTGAAATTCTGTAAATGTGTATTTTTCTTCCATACATTTCAACAACTTCCTGCACACACAAAAAAAGGGAGGGGGAATTTCAGGTTTTCATTCCAAATTGTTTTTCACATTATGAACTATTGAAGTGAGCGAGCATTACTTTCCAACCAAACAAAATTTATAGTTAATCTGCGTGTTGACGTGAAAAATCAGTTTTCAGTGCCGTGACCAGGATTCGAACCTGGGTTACTACGGATTCATATCTAGTAGGTACCACAACGTAGGGTCCTAACCACTAGACGATCACGGCCAATCCATTGGCCATGATGATTTATATTAAAGTAGCTAAACATGAATTTCATTACTTTGTTGTTTCTTCCCAGAAAGAAAATCTGATGCTTCGCGTATTCCCAAGCGGTCAACCCTACCGTTTACTAACGGGACCAGATTTAGTTCAACTTCCGGCAGATGACAAGAATTTTTCTTACATTTATAGTGTGTTCAGGGAACGGCGCGAACGCAGTCCCCCACTACCAAAAATTGTACTCCCGAGTTAATCACATTTGGATTAATCGCAAGGGTCAGCCCATCCTTAGTGCAATGGAAAGGCCTCGCCCTGGAGGAACCACCTTGGTGATCATGGTTGCCTCTGAGCCAGGTAAGTATGATTGTGGATGCTTTTTCACTTTGTTTAATACTTTGTATACAGCAGAACAATATTGACAAAGAGTGTTCAAGTATTTGACTGACGTTTAGAGAATACCACCCACTTTCTTTCATCGACTTGAATTACGAACTCGAGCAAAATATAGTAAATAAAGCTCAGTATTTATTTCATGGTCTTGATCTTTGCAAATACTTTTCAAGAAACAAATTGCTTGTTTTTTTTCATTTGGTCGTCCAATTGGCAAATAAGAAAATAAGAAAATCGACTTTTCATATGAAAATACACGCATCTTCATATTTAAAAAAAAAACATCACATCGAAAGATGAACAGTACTAATTAGTTAACACAATCAAGTACGTATTTTTTTATGCTTTTCTTGATATTACGAAAAAAATACAATTAGAAAAAATTACAAACATGTCTACATGACAGTTTTGCAATTATACATGGTCTTTTATTATACGGTGCTAAGACAATTTCTGTTTTATTCAATATGTTCTCCCTCATAGAGGGTGAGCCGATCCCGGAGGTACTGCAATACCGGGTCAACCCGTGGCGGGAGCAGTGCAAGCACTGTATTCCCACCGTATGCCAAAAATCAGTTTAATATTCTGGGGTCCATTTGAACCCGTATCAGATATTAAGCTGATAAGAACAGATACTACACTTTGATCTTAGCCAAAAGGCCGAGAAGCGATAATGTTACAAGGATTACTGCCCAAAATAACCACTGAGGTTCAACACATTTCCGGTGGTGTACGAAGAATACTCATATCACTCAAAACATTCAAGAAATGCTATAAAATATTGAGTTGTTCATTTTTCCAGACGCGACCACTTGATGCTTATAAAGTTCATTTTCATTTGTTTTATTATGCTCATACTGTATTAAGGGAGATACAATTTACGCTGAAGGCGTTGCAAATTTTACTCTCGTTATCACACTAGGTCCTTTTTTTTCAGAATATGGCTTTGCCACGCCACCTGACGACAAAAGCTCTGAACGATAATTAATCATGATTAAATAACAATAACTAAAAGAATGCAATACGATCATAAAGTCATGACACATCCTCAAATTGACCAACCTCACTTTCACAATTTATTTTGCCATACAAGCAGATGATTTAAGGACACGAATACCTGGAATTATTATTAAGATTTATCTCTAGATTTTCAAGAATTTAAATTTGTTTTATCATCTCAACCACTCTGAACACGCTAGTTTCCTTCCGCTATTTCACATGGATTTAACGGAAACGGTCCTCAATGACTGTGTTTGATGCTGTCGAGACAGCTACACTCACAGCCTGTTTCACGCTCAGAAACCAGCGTCTTAACTCGTCATCGTGGGTTGAAAGGAGACAAGTTTCTGGTGGGAAACAAGTCAAGATATACTACAGAAATGATCCTGTGAAGTATGATCTTAAATGCAATGTTATTTTGCAGAACTCTAAATAAGGTTTGTACGATCAATGAGCTTTGGCGTAAATTACAGTGCATAGATCGATATTTCGGAATATTAAATTGAGATTTGCAATACTTGACGCACACAGTACATACATTGTCAGGTCTTGCATTTTGTTCATTTATTGAAACACCGAGAAGCTCTTTAATAGTTATAGAACAAGTGACGAGACCAATTTTGGACACAATAAAGAATCCGCGTGCTCATCAAATCAATTTATTACAGTAATGTATTATCGATTGAGAGCCCATTTATCAGCTGGGTGTTTGGCGTGCACCTATAATCCTGCTTCGGGGAGGCTTGGTAGAGTGGATGGCTTGAGTTTAGGAGCCCTGTTTCGTGATACCGCATGTTGATCAGGTGCCCGCACTAAGCTTGACATCAGCATGGATCTGCTAGAGGAATCTAGTAGGTGCAGGTTAGCTAAGGAGGAGCGTAGTGGGTCAGGAGGGAAACCTAGCAGCCAAAAGTTCCCGTGTTCGGCAGTAGTGGGATCGTGCCAGTGAGTGGGCGTCATGCAACAGCCTCAACAAAATAGCCAAACCTCTATCTTTTTTTTTGTCGTTAAAACTACCGAGATCAAACAAACATGCGTTCTACAATATATGGTATCATTAATCAAAGTCCCAGCAATACCCTTTTCAACTAATACCTAAAGAATACATTATATTCCATGTCTCATCTAACTTGGGGAGCAAAAATAAAATTACACCATGCCAACAGCATCCCGTATTCCCAAGCGGTCACCCATCCAAGTACTAACGGGACCCGACATAGCTTAACTTCCGGGAGCTGACGAGACCGGGTGAGTTCTATGTGGTATGGCCGTTGACATCAATTCAGTCGCCATTACCCGACCATATTCGCCTCTAAATCTAGTTCTAATGCTTGCTTACTTTCTGTTCGAAATACACACCAACCTTAGCCAAACAAACGAGGACATATAAGTACATTTGTCAATGGACAACCGAATATAAAATTTGATAATATTTCCAAACGCCACTATTTTTGGCTAACTGTCATTTTTAATTTTCTCGTTCCGGGGATGTCCGATCAATGAGCCAACAATCCAAGTGTCATAAGGCTAACGATTGCTTCCCTTACTTAGCTTGCGTTGCATAAGGATCTCAGAGTCAGAGAGATTAGATAGAGCTGCCCGAAGAAACCACCAACGTACAAGCCTCTCGGCTGTGCCGTGCGCTTCGCGCTTTACTTAGCTTGCGTTGCATAAGGATCTCAGAGCCAGAGAGATTAGATAGAGCTGCCCGAAGAAACCACCAACGTACAAGCCTCTCGGCTGTGCCGTGCGCTTCGCGCACGGCGTTTCAAATATCTTTCAGCAACAAAGAGGTTGGAGGACGTCTAGTAGCCTCTCGGCTGTGCCGTGCGCTTCGCGCACGGCGTTTCAAATATCTTTCAGCAACAAAGAGGTTGGAGGACGTCTAGTAGGCAATATCCAGTAAAAAATACGTTCCTTCCATTTTCAACTAATGCCAAAATAATACATTGTAGTCCATGTAGTATCACCCATCTTGGGAAGCACTTCAATTCAATTGGATTCACAAAAATAAAATAATTCCATGCCAACAGCATCCCGTATTCCCAAGCGGTCACCCATCCAAGTACTAACGGGACCCGACATAGCTTAACTTCCGGGAGCTGACGAGACCGGGTGAGTTCTATGTGGTATGGCCGTTGACATTAAACTAGACGCAATTACCCGACCATATTCGCCTCTAATCTATTACTTGTGCTTGAGATTTATCTTTTTGAAATACACACTAATCTTACCAAAACCACCGAAAAACTATCAGTTTGTCATTTTACAAATGTTGTCAGTATGTAGTAGTAGAATATCTTTGTTTCCGCATACAGACGTTTTTAATTTTTCATTTATTCAAAGTGCCCAATCAGAAGACCGGGCGTTAAAAAAATAAGTCACATAGACTCATCAATGCTCCTAACCACGGAAATCTTTAGTAAAAGGCGAAAGATTTATCCGGGTATTGATTAGAAACCAGAGTAAATAACAGTGGTATGCCTTGTATTTATATTCATTTCAAAATTTTGAAGTGCGCTTGTAAGGTTTTTTTTCGAAACATGCGTTTACATATCAAAATCCTTGTGCAATTCTTTATCAATGGGTACAGTTATTTTAAAGTAAATATCATGTATAAAGCTCGTTAACATGTTTTTGAACGAAACAGTTGTGCGCAGTGTTATTTTTGAAAAAAATGAACGATCTTTATGGTACAAGCCCAACACGTAGGTGGTGGGATCAGATGTTTACCCCGACATTCACCCTACAGCGGTTAACAATTTATTGAACTTCCCCTTTAAACATGGTGGAATCTTTTCACCTTGTCATTTGGAATCACCTTTTCAAATATTTTCCCCGTGTTCACAATGTTCCAACTGACTGATATTAATGGCCTTCAGCGAACGAATTAATCAGCCTTGTCTGACGTGCAATACCAACTAAATGGAAACAAAAATCACTTATACGATTTCACTTTCACCGTTTAATGTTATAAACACACTATGCAACACTCCAATTTTTCTAACTGACTGTAATTTTTTTTTTCTTGTACGCTGAAATGCTCCTGATGGAGCTATCAAAAATTGCCGACGACAAAGATTATTTCACTTCATCGTGGCGGGGTATTGGTTAAAGTTTTCAACTAGCAATAATCACACCTCGGGAGACCCTCATTGGTTATGATATTGCCACTGCGCAAAGCTAAATTATAATCAGAAAAGCAAGTCTACTTAAGCATTTGCTGAATTCGTTCTGCTTGGACGTGTTGGACCAACAATTTCGTTCAGAAATATTCATTTAGATTACCCTAGGCAAATTTTAATTTCCATCTCCCATTGGACTAATACCAACAGGGGACAGTTCATTACATACATGAAATAATTTTTGTCTTAATATCGGGTCAAATACTTGAAATTCTGTAAATGTGTATTTTTCTTCCATACATTTCAACAACTTCCTGCACACACAAAAAAAGGGAGGGGGAATTTCAGGTTTTCATTCCAAATTGTTTTTCACATTATGAACTATTGAAGTGAGCGAGCATTACTTTCCAACCAAACAAAATTTATAGTTAATCTGCGTGTTGACGTGAAAAATCAGTTTTCAGTGCCGTGACCAGGATTCGAACCTGGGTTACTACGGATTCATATCTAGTAGGTACCACAACGTAGGGTCCTAACCACTAGACGATCACGGCCAATCCATTGGCCATGATGATTTATATTAAAGTAGCTAAACATGAATTTCATTACTTTGTTGTTTCTTCCCAGAAAGAAAATCTGATGCTTCGCGTATTCCCAAGCGGTCAACCCTACCGTTTACTAACGGGACCAGATTTAGTTCAACTTCCGGCAGATGACAAGAATTTTTCTTACATTTATAGTGTGTTCAGGGAACGGCGCGAACGCAGTCCCCCACTACCAAAAATTGTACTCCCGAGTTAATCACATTTGGATTAATCGCAAGGGTCAGCCCATCCTTAGTGCAATGGAAAGGCCTCGCCCTGGAGGAACCACCTTGGTGATCATGGTTGCCTCTGAGCCAGGTAAGTATGATTGTGGATGCTTTTTCACTTTGTTTAATACTTTGTATACAGCAGAACAATATTGACAAAGAGTGTTCAAGTATTTGACTGACGTTTAGAGAATACCACCCACTTTCTTTCATCGACTTGAATTACGAACTCGAGCAAAATATAGTAAATAAAGCTCAGTATTTATTTCATGGTCTTGATCTTTGCAAATACTTTTCAAGAAACAAATTGCTTGTTTTTTTTCATTTGGTCGTCCAATTGGCAAATAAGAAAATAAGAAAATCGACTTTTCATATGAAAATACACGCATCTTCATATTTAAAAAAAAAACATCACATCGAAAGATGAACAGTACTAATTAGTTAACACAATCAAGTACGTATTTTTTTATGCTTTTCTTGATATTACGAAAAAAATACAATTAGAAAAAATTACAAACATGTCTACATGACAGTTTTGCAATTATACATGGTCTTTTATTATACGGTGCTAAGACAATTTCTGTTTTATTCAATATGTTCTCCCTCATAGAGGGTGAGCCGATCCCGGAGGTACTGCAATACCGGGTCAACCCGTGGCGGGAGCAGTGCAAGCACTGTATTCCCACCGTATGCCAAAAATCAGTTTAATATTCTGGGGTCCATTTGAACCCGTATCAGATATTAAGCTGATAAGAACAGATACTACACTTTGATCTTAGCCAAAAGGCCGAGAAGCGATAATGTTACAAGGATTACTGCCCAAAATAACCACTGAGGTTCAACACATTTCCGGTGGTGTACGAAGAATACTCATATCACTCAAAACATTCAAGAAATGCTATAAAATATTGAGTTGTTCATTTTTCCAGACGCGACCACTTGATGCTTATAAAGTTCATTTTCATTTGTTTTATTATGCTCATACTGTATTAAGGGAGATACAATTTACGCTGAAGGCGTTGCAAATTTTACTCTCGTTATCACACTAGGTCCTTTTTTTTCAGAATATGGCTTTGCCACGCCACCTGACGACAAAAGCTCTGAACGATAATTAATCATGATTAAATAACAATAACTAAAAGAATGCAATACGATCATAAAGTCATGACACATCCTCAAATTGACCAACCTCACTTTCACAATTTATTTTGCCATACAAGCAGATGATTTAAGGACACGAATACCTGGAATTATTATTAAGATTTATCTCTTTAGATTTTCAAGAATTTAAATTTGTTTTATCATCTCAACCACTCTGAACACGCTAGTTTCCTTCCGCTATTTCACATGGATTTAACGGAAACGGTCCTCAATGACTGTGTTTGATGCTGTCGAGACAGCTACACTCACAGCCTGTTTCACGCTCAGAAACCAGCGTCTTAACTCGTCATCGTGGGTTGAAAGGAGACAAGTTTCTGGTGGGAAACAAGTCAAGATATACTACAGAAATGATCCTGTGAAGTATGATCTTAAATGCAATGTTATTTTGC
Source organism: Daphnia pulicaria (assembly GCF_021234035.1). Lineage (NCBI taxonomy): Eukaryota > Metazoa > Arthropoda > Branchiopoda > Diplostraca > Daphniidae > Daphnia > Daphnia pulicaria. The sequence goes on from NC_060913.1 coordinate 36,060,726, forward strand.
AGAACTCTAAATAAGGTTTGTACGATCAATGAGCTTTGGCGTAAATTACAGTGCATAGATCGATATTTCGGAATATTAAATTGAGATTTGCAATACTTGACGCACACAGTACATACATTGTCAGGTCTTGCATTTTGTTCATTTATTGAAACACCGAGAAGCTCTTTAATAGTTATAGAACAAGTGACGAGACCAATTTTGGACACAATAAAGAATCCGCGTGCTCATCAAATCAATTTATTACAGTAATGTATTATCGATTGAGAGCCCATTTATCAGCTGGGTGTTTGGCGTGCACCTATAATCCTGCTTCGGGGAGGCTTGGTAGAGTGGATGGCTTGAGTTTAGGAGCCCTGTTTCGTGATACCGCATGTTGATCAGGTGCCCGCACTAAGCTTGACATCAGCATGGATCTGCTAGAGGAATCTAGTAGGTGCAGGTTAGCTAAGGAGGAGCGTAGTGGGTCAGGAGGGAAACCTAGCAGCCAAAAGTTCCCGTGTTCGGCAGTAGTGGGATCGTGCCAGTGAGTGGGCGTCATGCAACAGCCTCAACAAAATAGCCAAACCTCTATCTTTTTTTTTGTCGTTAAAACTACCGAGATCAAACAAACATGCGTTCTACAATATATGGTATCATTAATCAAAGTCCCAGCAATACCCTTTTCAACTAATACCTAAAGAATACATTATATTCCATGTCTCATCTAACTTGGGGAGCAAAAATAAAATTACACCATGCCAACAGCATCCCGTATTCCCAAGCGGTCACCCATCCAAGTACTAACGGGACCCGACATAGCTTAACTTCCGGGAGCTGACGAGACCGGGTGAGTTCTATGTGGTATGGCCGTTGACATCAATTCAGTCGCCATTACCCGACCATATTCGCCTCTAAATCTAGTTCTAATGCTTGCTTACTTTCTGTTCGAAATACACACCAACCTTAGCCAAACAAACGAGGACATATAAGTACATTTGTCAATGGACAACCGAATATAAAATTTGATAATATTTCCAAACGCCACTATTTTTGGCTAACTGTCATTTTTAATTTTCTCGTTCCGGGGATGTCCGATCAATGAGCCAACAATCCAAGTGTCATAAGGCTAACGATTGCTTCCCTTACTTAGCTTGCGTTGCATAAGGATCTCAGAGTCAGAGAGATTAGATAGAGCTGCCCGAAGAAACCACCAACGTACAAGCCTCTCGGCTGTGCCGTGCGCTTCGCGCTTTACTTAGCTTGCGTTGCATAAGGATCTCAGAGCCAGAGAGATTAGATAGAGCTGCCCGAAGAAACCACCAACGTACAAGCCTCTCGGCTGTGCCGTGCGCTTCGCGCACGGCGTTTCAAATATCTTTCAGCAACAAAGAGGTTGGAGGACGTCTAGTAGCCTCTCGGCTGTGCCGTGCGCTTCGCGCACGGCGTTTCAAATATCTTTCAGCAACAAAGAGGTTGGAGGACGTCTAGTAGGCAATATCCAGTAAAAAATACGTTCCTTCCATTTTCAACTAATGCCAAAATAATACATTGTAGTCCATGTAGTATCACCCATCTTGGGAAGCACTTCAATTCAATTGGATTCACAAAAATAAAATAATTCCATGCCAACAGCATCCCGTATTCCCAAGCGGTCACCCATCCAAGTACTAACGGGACCCGACATAGCTTAACTTCCGGGAGCTGACGAGACCGGGTGAGTTCTATGTGGTATGGCCGTTGACATTAAACTAGACGCAATTACCCGACCATATTCGCCTCTAATCTATTACTTGTGCTTGAGATTTATCTTTTTGAAATACACACTAATCTTACCAAAACCACCGAAAAACTATCAGTTTGTCATTTTACAAATGTTGTCAGTATGTAGTAGTAGAATATCTTTGTTTCCGCATACAGACGTTTTTAATTTTTCATTTATTCAAAGTGCCCAATCAGAAGACCGGGCGTTAAAAAAATAAGTCATATAGACTCATCAATGCTCCTAACCACGGAAATCTTTAGTAAAAGGCGAAAGATTTATCCGGGTATTGATTAGAAACCAGAGTAAATAACAGTGGTATGCCTTGTATTTATATTCATTTCAAAATTTTGAAGTGCGCTTGTAAGGTTTTTTTTCGAAACATGCGTTTACATATCAAAATCCTTGTGCAATTCTTTATCAATGGGTACAGTTATTTTAAAGTAAATATCATGTATAAAGCTCGTTAACATGTTTTTGAACGAAACAGTTGTGCGCAGTGTTATTTTTGAAAAAAATGAACGATCTTTATGGTACAAGCCCAACACGTAGGTGGTGGGATCAGATGTTTACCCCGACATTCACCCTACAGCGGTTAACAATTTATTGAACTTCCCCTTTAAACATGGTGGAATCTTTTCACCTTGTCATTTGGAATCACCTTTTCAAATATTTTCCCCGTGTTCACAATGTTCCAACTGACTGATATTAATGGCCTTCAGCGAACGAATTAATCAGCCTTGTCTGACGTGCAATACCAACTAAATGGAAACAAAAATCACTTATACGATTTCACTTTCACCGTTTAATGTTATAAACACACTATGCAACACTCCAATTTTTCTAACTGACTGTAATTTTTTTTTTCTTGTACGCTGAAATGCTCCTGATGGAGCTATCAAAAATTGCCGACGACAAAGATTATTTCACTTCATCGTGGCGGGGTATTGGTTAAAGTTTTCAACTAGCAATAATCACCCCTCGGGAGACCCTCATTGGTTATGATATTGCCACTGCGCAAAGCTAAATTATAATCAGAAAAGCAAGTCTACTTAAGCATTTGCTGAATTCGTTCTGCTTGGACGTGTTGGACCAACAATTTCGTTCAGAAATATTCATTTAGATTACCCTAGGCAAATTTTAATTTCCATCTCCCATTGGACTAATACCAACAGGGGACAGTTCATTACATACATGAAATAATTTTTGTCTTAATATCGGGTCAAATACTTGAAATTCTGTAAATGTGTATTTTTCTTCCATACATTTCAACAACTTCCTGCACACACAAAAAAAGGGAGGGGGAATTTCAGGTTTTCATTCCAAATTGTTTTTCACATTATGAACTATTGAAGTGAGCGAGCATTACTTTCCAACCAAACAAAATTTATAGTTAATCTGCGTGTTGACGTGAAAAATCAGTTTTCAGTGCCGTGACCAGGATTCGAACCTGGGTTACTACGGATTCATATCTAGTAGGTACCACAACGTAGGGTCCTAACCACTAGACGATCACGGCCAATCCATTGGCCATGATGATTTATATTAAAGTAGCTAAACATGAATTTCATTACTTTGTTGTTTCTTCCCAGAAAGAAAATCTGATGCTTCGCGTATTCCCAAGCGGTCAACCCTACCGTTTACTAACGGGACCAGATTTAGTTCAACTTCCGGCAGATGACAAGAATTTTTCTTACATTTATAGTGTGTTCAGGGAACGGCGCGAACGCAGTCCCCCACTACCAAAAATTGTACTCCCGAGTTAATCACATTTGGATTAATCGCAAGGGTCAGCCCATCCTTAGTGCAATGGAAAGGCCTCGCCCTGGAGGAACCACCTTGGTGATCATGGTTGCCTCTGAGCCAGGTAAGTATGATTGTGGATGCTTTTTCACTTTGTTTAATACTTTGTATACAGCAGAACAATATTGACAAAGAGTGTTCAAGTATTTGACTGACGTTTAGAGAATACCACCCACTTTCTTTCATCGACTTGAATTACGAACTCGAGCAAAATATAGTAAATAAAGCTCAGTATTTATTTCATGGTCTTGATCTTTGCAAATACTTTTCAAGAAACAAATTGCTTGTTTTTTTTCATTTGGTCGTCCAATTGGCAAATAAGAAAATAAGAAAATCGACTTTTCATATGAAAATACACGCATCTTCATATTTTAAAAAAAAACATCACATCGAAAGATGAACAGTACTAATTAGTTAACACAATCAAGTACGTATTTTTTTATGCTTTTCTTGATATTACGAAAAAAATACAATTAGAAAAAATTACAAACATGTCTACATGACAGTTTTGCAATTATACATGGTCTTTTATTATACGGTGCTAAGACAATTTCTGTTTTATTCAATATGTTCTCCCTCATAGAGGGTGAGCCGATCCCGGAGGTACTGCAATACCGGGTCAACCCGTGGCGGGAGCAGTGCAAGCACTGTATTCCCACCGTATGCCAAAAATCAGTTTAATATTCTGGGGTCCATTTGAACCCGTATCAGATATTAAGCTGATAAGAACAGATTAAATTGTTTATTGACAATGAATTTTTATCTCAGTACATAGGTGGCTACGCCAGAGGGGAAATTTTCATCAAATGACGGGGCATTTGGGAGAAGAGATGCAAAATCGGCTGACAATGCAGGAGAGTATGTCTACACAGAGAGAGAGTTGCGAGAGGAGTTTTACTCATCATTATTAAGAGTGAGAAGCTGAAAAAGTAGTAGATCGGTGTGGGAAGTCAACGTTGTGGTACAGCCGGCGGAGATGTGGACCCAGGAATCACGTACTTGTGAAGAGTGGACACTTCCGTTCCACACAGCATAGATCAAAGGGAACAAAAAACACCAGGGCATAGCAACAAAAGGTAGAGATAGATCGGTGTGGGAAGTCAACGTTGTGGTACATCCGGCGGAGATTTGGAACCAGGAATCTCGTACGTGTGAAGAGTGGACACTTCCGTTCCACACAGCAGAGATCAAAGGGAACAAAAACAACAGGGCATAGCAACAAAAAACAGTAGGGATCGATCAAGAGGGAGGGCCAATTTTACTTCATGGTGCTTTATCCAGTGTACAGGTGTCAGCAGGCCATCAAGGTAGAGCCATCCAGTTGAAACGGACGGTCAACAGACCATCAAGGAGGAGAAGTGGCAATCCGGTGTGGGAAGTAGAGATCGATCAAGAGGGGGGGCCAATTTTACTTCATGGTGCTTTATCCAGTGTACAGGTGTCAGCAGGCCATCAAGGTAGAGCCATCCAGTTGAAACGGACGGTCAACAGACCATCAAGGAGGAGAAGTGGCAATCCGGTGTGGGAAGTAGAGATAAACAGTAGGGATCGATCAAGAGGGGGGGCCAATTTTACTTCATGGCGCTTTATCCAGTGTACAGGTGTCAGCAGGCCATCAAGGTAGAGCCATCCAGTTGAAACGGACGGTCAACAGACCATCAAGGAGGAGAAGTGGCAATCCGGTGTGGGAAGTCATCTTAGTGGTACATCCGGCGGAGATTTGGACCCAGGAATCACGTACTTGTGAAGAGTGGACACTTCCGTTCCACACAGCATAGATCAAAAGGGAACAAAATCAACAGGGTGTAGCATCAAACGGTAGGGACAATCAAATTTCGGTGCAAAATAAGTCACAGTACGGTTACGGAAAAATAAGAGAAGAAGGTGATCGCTTCAAAGATCCGACACTAGAGGCTAAAAGACAAAGTGTAGGGGAATAACTGATAAGAACAGATACTACACTTTGATCTTAGCCAAAAGGCCGAGAAGCGATAATGTTACAAGGATTACTGCCCAAAATAACCACTGAGGTTCAACACATTTCCGGTGGTGTACGAAGAATACTCATATCACTCAAAACATTCAAGAAATGCTATAAAATATTGAGTTGTTCATTTTTCCAGACGCGACCACTTGATGCTTATAAAGTTCATTTTCATTTGTTTTATTATGCTCATACTGTATTAAGGGAGATACAATTTACGCTGAAGGCGTTGCAAATTTTACTCTCGTTATCACACTAGGTCCTTTTTTTTCAGAATATGGCTTTGCCACGCCACCTGACGACAAAAGCTCTGAACGATAATTAATCATGATTAAATAACAATAACTAAAAGAATGCAATACGATCATAAAGTCATGACACATCCTCAAATTGACCAACCTCACTTTCACAATTTATTTTGCCATACAAGCAGATGATTTAAGGACACGAATACCTGGAATTATTATTAAGATTTATCTCTTTAGATTTTCAAGAATTTAAATTTGTTTTATCATCTCAACCACTCTGAACACGCTAGTTTCCTTCCGCTATTTCACATGGATTTAACGGAAACGGTCCTCAATGACTGTGTTTGATGCTGTCGAGACAGCTACACTCACAGCCTGTTTCACGCTCAGAAACCAGCGTCTTAACTCGTCATCGTGGGTTGAAAGGAGACAAGTTTCTGGTGGGAAACAAGTCAAGATATACTACAGAAATGATCCTGTGAAGTATGATCTTAAATGCAATGTTATTTTGCAGAACTCTAAATAAGGTTTGTACGATCAATGAGCTTTGGCGTAAATTACAGTGCATAGATCGATATTTCGGAATATTAAATTGAGATTTGCAATACTTGACGCACACAGTACATACATTGTCAGGTCTTGCATTTTGTTCATTTATTGAAACACCGAGAAGCTCTTTAATAGTTATAGAACAAGTGACGAGACCAATTTTGGACACAATAAAGAATCCGCGTGCTCATCAAATCAATTTATTACAGTAATGTATTATCGATTGAGAGCCCATTTATCAGCTGGGTGTTTGGCGTGCACCTATAATCCTGCTTCGGGGAGGCTTGGTAGAGTGGATGGCTTGAGTTTAGGAGCCCTGTTTCGTGATACCGCATGTTGATCAGGTGCCCGCACTAAGCTTGACATCAGCATGGATCTGCTAGAGGAATCTAGTAGGTGCAGGTTAGCTAAGGAGGAGCGTAGTGGGTCAGGAGGGAAACCTAGCAGCCAAAAGTTCCCGTGTTCGGCAGTAGTGGGATCGTGCCAGTGAGTGGGCGTCATGCAACAGCCTCAACAAAATAGCCAAACCTCTATCTTTTTTTTTGTCGTTAAAACTACCGAGATCAAACAAACATGCGTTCTACAATATATGGTATCATTAATCAAAGTCCCAGCAATACCCTTTTCAACTAATACCTAAAGAATACATTATATTCCATGTCTCATCTAACTTGGGGAGCAAAAATAAAATTACACCATGCCAACAGCATCCCGTATTCCCAAGCGGTCACCCATCCAAGTACTAACGGGACCCGACATAGCTTAACTTCCGGGAGCTGACGAGACCGGGTGAGTTCTATGTGGTATGGCCGTTGACATCAATTCAGTCGCCATTACCCGACCATATTCGCCTCTAAATCTAGTTCTAATGCTTGCTTACTTTCTGTTCGAAATACACACCAACCTTAGCCAAACAAACGAGGACATATAAGTACATTTGTCAATGGACAACCGAATATAAAATTTGATAATATTTCCAAACGCCACTATTTTTGGCTAACTGTCATTTTTAATTTTCTCGTTCCGGGGATGTCCGATCAATGAGCCAACAATCCAAGTGTCATAAGGCTAACGATTGCTTCCCTTACTTAGCTTGCGTTGCATAAGGATCTCAGAGTCAGAGAGATTAGATAGAGCTGCCCGAAGAAACCACCAACGTACAAGCCTCTCGGCTGTGCCGTGCGCTTCGCGCTTTACTTAGCTTGCGTTGCATAAGGATCTCAGAGCCAGAGAGATTAGATAGAGCTGCCCGAAGAAACCACCAACGTACAAGCCTCTCGGCTGTGCCGTGCGCTTCGCGCACGGCGTTTCAAATATCTTTCAGCAACAAAGAGGTTGGAGGACGTCTAGTAGCCTCTCGGCTGTGCCGTGCGCTTCGCGCACGGCGTTTCAAATATCTTTCAGCAACAAAGAGGTTGGAGGACGTCTAGTAGGCAATATCCAGTAAAAAATACGTTCCTTCCATTTTCAACTAATGCCAAAATAATACATTGTAGTCCATGTAGTATCACCCATCTTGGGAAGCACTTCAATTCAATTGGATTCACAAAAATAAAATAATTCCATGCCAACAGCATCCCGTATTCCCAAGCGGTCACCCATCCAAGTACTAACGGGACCCGACATAGCTTAACTTCCGGGAGCTGACGAGACCGGGTGAGTTCTATGTGGTATGGCCGTTGACATTAAACTAGACGCAATTACCCGACCATATTCGCCTCTAATCTATTACTTGTGCTTGAGATTTATCTTTTTGAAATACACACTAATCTTACCAAAACCACCGAAAAACTATCAGTTTGTCATTTTACAAATGTTGTCAGTATGTAGTAGTAGAATATCTTTGTTTCCGCATACAGACGTTTTTAATTTTTCATTTATTCAAAGTGCCCAATCAGAAGACCGGGCGTTAAAAAAATAAGTCATATAGACTCATCAATGCTCCTAACCACGGAAATCTTTAGTAAAAGGCGAAAGATTTATCCGGGTATTGATTAGAAACCAGAGTAAATAACAGTGGTATGCCTTGTATTTATATTCATTTCAAAATTTTGAAGTGCGCTTGTAAGGTTTTTTTTCGAAACATGCGTTTACATATCAAAATCCTTGTGCAATTCTTTATCAATGGGTACAGTTATTTTAAAGTAAATATCATGTATAAAGCTCGTTAACATGTTTTTGAACGAAACAGTTGTGCGCAGTGTTATTTTTGAAAAAAATGAACGATCTTTATGGTACAAGCCCAACACGTAGGTGGTGGGATCAGATGTTTACCCCGACATTCACCCTACAGCGGTTAACAATTTATTGAACTTCCCCTTTAAACATGGTGGAATCTTTTCACCTTGTCATTTGGAATCACCTTTTCAAATATTTTCCCCGTGTTCACAATGTTCCAACTGACTGATATTAATGGCCTTCAGCGAACGAATTAATCAGCCTTGTCTGACGTGCAATACCAACTAAATGGAAACAAAAATCACTTATACGATTTCACTTTCACCGTTTAATGTTATAAACACACTATGCAACACTCCAATTTTTCTAACTGACTGTAATTTTTTTTTTCTTGTACGCTGAAATGCTCCTGATGGAGCTATCAAAAATTGCCGACGACAAAGATTATTTCACTTCATCGTGGCGGGGTATTGGTTAAAGTTTTCAACTAGCAATAATCACACCTCGGGAGACCCTCATTGGTTATGATATTGCCACTGCGCAAAGCTAAATTATAATCAGAAAAGCAAGTCTACTTAAGCATTTGCTGAATTCGTTCTGCTTGGACGTGTTGGACCAACAATTTCGTTCAGAAATATTCATTTAGATTACCCTAGGCAAATTTTAATTTCCATCTCCCATTGGACTAATACCAACAGGGGACAGTTCATTACATACATGAAATAATTTTTGTCTTAATATCGGGTCAAATACTTGAAATTCTGTAAATGTGTATTTTTCTTCCATACATTTCAACAACTTCCTGCACACACAAAAAAAGGGAGGGGGAATTTCAGGTTTTCATTCCAAATTGTTTTTCACATTATGAACTATTGAAGTGAGCGAGCATTACTTTCCAACCAAACAAAATTTATAGTTAATCTGCGTGTTGACGTGAAAAATCAGTTTTCAGTGCCGTGACCAGGATTCGAACCTGGGTTACTACGGATTCATATCTAGTAGGTACCACAACGTAGGGTCCTAACCACTAGACGATCACGGCCAATCCATTGGCCATGATGATTTATATTAAAGTAGCTAAACATGAATTTCATTACTTTGTTGTTTCTTCCCAGAAAGAAAATCTGATGCTTCGCGTATTCCCAAGCGGTCAACCCTACCGTTTACTAACGGGACCAGATTTAGTTCAACTTCCGGCAGATGACAAGAATTTTTCTTACATTTATAGTGTGTTCAGGGAACGGCGCGAACGCAGTCCCCCACTACCAAAAATTGTACTCCCGAGTTAATCACATTTGGATTAATCGCAAGGGTCAGCCCATCCTTAGTGCAATGGAAAGGCCTCGCCCTGGAGGAACCACCTTGGTGATCATGGTTGCCTCTGAGCCAGGTAAGTATGATTGTGGATGCTTTTTCACTTTGTTTAATACTTTGTATACAGCAGAACAATATTGACAAAGAGTGTTCAAGTATTTGACTGACGTTTAGAGAATACCACCCACTTTCTTTCATCGACTTGAATTACGAACTCGAGCAAAATATAGTAAATAAAGCTCAGTATTTATTTCATGGTCTTGATCTTTGCAAATACTTTTCAAGAAACAAATTGCTTGTTTTTTTTCATTTGGTCGTCCAATTGGCAAATAAGAAAATAAGAAAATCGACTTTTCATATGAAAATACACGCATCTTCATATTTTAAAAAAAAACATCACATCGAAAGATGAACAGTACTAATTAGTTAACACAATCAAGTACGTATTTTTTTATGCTTTTCTTGATATTACGAAAAAAATACAATTAGAAAAAATTACAAACATGTCTACATGACAGTTTTGCAATTATACATGGTCTTTTATTATACGGTGCTAAGACAATTTCTGTTTTATTCAATATGTTCTCCCTCATAGAGGGTGAGCCGATCCCGGAGGTACTGCAATACCGGGTCAACCCGTGGCGGGAGCAGTGCAAGCACTGTATTCCCACCGTATGCCAAAAATCAGTTTAATATTCTGGGGTCCATTTGAACCCGTATCAGATATTAAGCTGATAAGAACAGATACTACACTTTGATCTTAGCCAAAAGGCCGAGAAGCGATAATGTTACAAGGATTACTGCCCAAAATAACCACTGAGGTTCAACACATTTCCGGTGGTGTACGAAGAATACTCATATCACTCAAAACATTCAAGAAATGCTATAAAATATTGAGTTGTTCATTTTTCCAGACGCGACCACTTGATGCTTATAAAGTTCATTTTCATTTGTTTTATTATGCTCATACTGTATTAAGGGAGATACAATTTACGCTGAAGGCGTTGCAAATTTTACTCTCGTTATCACACTAGGTCCTTTTTTTTCAGAATATGGCTTTGCCACGCCACCTGACGACAAAAGCTCTGAACGATAATTAATAATGACTAAATAACAATAACTAAAAGAATGCAATACGATCATAAAGTCATGACACATCCTCAAATTGACCAACCTCACTTTCACAATTTATTTTGCCATACAAGCAGATGATTTAAGGACACGAATACCTGGAATTATTATTAAGATTTATCTCTAGATTTTCAAGAATTTAAATTTGTTTTATCATCTCAACCACTCTGAACACGCTAGTTTCCTTCCGCTATTTCACATGGATTTAACGGAAACGGTCCTCAATGACTGTGTTTGATGCTGTCGAGACAGCTACACTCACAGCCTGTTTCACGCTCAGAAACCAGCGTCTTAACTCGTCATCGTGGGTTGAAAGGAGACAAGTTTCTGGTGGGAAACAAGTCAAGATATACTACAGAAATGATCCTGTGAAGTATGATCTTAAATGCAATGTTATTTTGCAGAACTCTAAATAAGGTTTGTACGATCAATGAGCTTTGGCGTAAATTACAGTGCATAGATCGATATTTCGGAATATTAAATTGAGATTTGCAATACTTGACGCACACAGTACATACATTGTCAGGTCTTGCATTTTGTTCATTTATTGAAACACCGAGAAGCTCTTTAATAGTTATAGAACAAGTGACGAGACCAATTTTGGACACAATAAAGAATCCGCGTGCTCATCAAATCAATTTATTACAGTAATGTATTATCGATTGAGAGCCCATTTATCAGCTGGGTGTTTGGCGTGCACCTATAATCCTGCTTCGGGGAGGCTTGGTAGAGTGGATGGCTTGAGTTTAGGAGCCCTGTTTCGTGATACCGCATGTTGATCAGGTGCCCGCACTAAGCTTGACATCAGCATGGATCTGCTAGAGGAATCTAGTAGGTGCAGGTTAGCTAAGGAGGAGCGTAGTGGGTCAGGAGGGAAACCTAGCAGCCAAAAGTTCCCGTGTTCGGCAGTAGTGGGATCGTGCCAGTGAGTGGGCGTCATGCAACAGCCTCAACAAAATAGCCAAACCTCTATCTTTTTTTTTGTCGTTAAAACTACCGAGATCAAACAAACATGCGTTCTACAATATATGGTATCATTAATCAAAGTCCCAGCAATACCCTTTTCAACTAATACCTAAAGAATACATTATATTCCATGTCTCATCTAACTTGGGGAGCAAAAATAAAATTACACCATGCCAACAGCATCCCGTATTCCCAAGCGGTCACCCATCCAAGTACTAACGGCACCCGACATAGCTTAACTTCCGGGAGCTGCCGAGACCGGGTGAGTTCTATGTGGTATGGCCGTTGACATCAATTCAGTCGCCATTACCCGACCATATTCGCCTCTAAATCTAGTTCTAATGCTTGCTTACTTTCTGTTCGAAATACACACCAACCTTAGCCAAACAAACGAGGACATATAAGTACATTTGTCAATGGACAACCGAATATAAAATTTGATAATATTTCCAAACGCCACTATTTTTGGCTAACTGTCATTTTTAATTTTCTCGTTCCGGGGATGTCCGATCAATGAGCCAACAATCCAAGTGTCATAAGGCTAACGATTGCTTCCCTTACTTAGCTTGCGTTGCATAAGGATCTCAGAGTCAGAGAGATTAGATAGAGCTGCCCGAAGAAACCACCAACGTACAAGCCTCTCGGCTGTGCCGTGCGCTTCGCGCTTTACTTAGCTTGCGTTGCATAAGGATCTCAGAGCCAGAGAGATTAGATAGAGCTGCCCGAAGAAACCACCAACGTACAAGCCTCTCGGCTGTGCCGTGCGCTTCGCGCTTTACTTAGCTTGCGTTGCATAAGGATCTCAGAGCCAGAGAGATTAGATAGAGCTGCCCGAAGAAACCACCAACGTACAAGCCTCTCGGCTGTGCCGTGCGCTTCGCGCACGGCGTTTCAAATATCTTTCAGCAACAAAGAGGTTGGAGGACGTCTAGTAGCCTCTCGGCTGTGCCGTGCGCTTCGCGCACGGCGTTTCAAATATCTTTCAGCAACAAAGAGGTTGGAGGACGTCTAGTAGGCAATATCCAGTAAAAAATACGTTCCTTCCATTTTCAACTAATGCCAAAATAATACATTGTAGTCCATGTAGTATCACCCATCTTGGGAAGCACTTCAATTCAATTGGATTCACAAAAATAAAATAATTCCATGCCAACAGCATCCCGTATTCCCAAGCGGTCACCCATCCAAGTACTAACGGGACCCGACATAGCTTAACTTCCGGGAGCTGACGAGACCGGGTGAGTTCTATGTGGTATGGCCGTTGACATTAAACTAGACGCAATTACCCGACCATATTCGCCTCTAATCTATTACTTGTGCTTGAGATTTATCTTTTTGAAATACACACTAATCTTACCAAAACCACCGAAAAACTATCAGTTTGTCATTTTACAAATGTTGTCAGTATGTAGTAGTAGAATATCTTTGTTTCCGCATACAGACGTTTTTAATTTTTCATTTATTCAAAGTGCCCAATCAGAAGACCGGGCGTTAAAAAAATAAGTCATATAGACTCATCAATGCTCCTAACCACGGAAATCTTTAGTAAAAGGCGAAAGATTTATCCGGGTATTGATTAGAAACCAGAGTAAATAACAGTGGTATGCCTTGTATTTATATTCATTTCAAAATTTTGAAGTGCGCTTGTAAGGTTTTTTTTCGAAACATGCGTTTACATATCAAAATCCTTGTGCAATTCTTTATCAATGGGTACAGTTATTTTAAAGTAAATATCATGTATAAAGCTCGTTAACATGTTTTTGAACGAAACAGTTGTGCGCAGTGTTATTTTTGAAAAAAATGAACGATCTTTATGGTACAAGCCCAACACGTAGGTGGTGGGATCAGATGTTTACCCCGACATTCACCCTACAGCGGTTAACAATTTATTGAACTTCCCCTTTAAACATGGTGGAATCTTTTCACCTTGTCATTTGGAATCACCTTTTCAAATATTTTCCCCGTGTTCACAATGTTCCAACTGACTGATATTAATGGCCTTCAGCGAACGAATTAATCAGCCTTGTCTGACGTGCAATACCAACTAAATGGAAACAAAAATCACTTATACGATTTCACTTTCACCGTTTAATGTTATAAACACACTATGCAACACTCCAATTTTTCTAACTGACTGTAATTTTTTTTTTCTTGTACGCTGAAATGCTCCTGATGGAGCTATCAAAAATTGCCGACGACAAAGATTATTTCACTTCATCGTGGCGGGGTATTGGTTAAAGTTTTCAACTAGCAATAATCACACCTCGGGAGACCCTCATTGGTTATGATATTGCCACTGCGCAAAGCTAAATTATAATCAGAAAAGCAAGTCTACTTAAGCATTTGCTGAATTCGTTCTGCTTGGACGTGTTGGACCAACAATTTCGTTCAGAAATATTCATTTAGATTACCCTAGGCAAATTTTAATTTCCATCTCCCATTGGACTAATACCAACAGGGGACAGTTCATTACATACATGAAATAATTTTTGTCTTAATATCGGGTCAAATACTTGAAATTCTGTAAATGTGTATTTTTCTTCCATACATTTCAACAACTTCCTGCACACACAAAAAAAGGGAGGGGGAATTTCAGGTTTTCATTCCAAATTGTTTTTCACATTATGAACTATTGAAGTGAGCGAGCATTACTTTCCAACCAAACAAAATTTATAGTTAATCTGCGTGTTGACGTGAAAAATCAGTTTTCAGTGCCGTGACCAGGATTCGAACCTGGGTTACTACGGATTCATATCTAGTAGGTACCACAACGTAGGGTCCTAACCACTAGACGATCACGGCCAATCCATTGGCCATGATGATTTATATTAAAGTAGCTAAACATGAATTTCATTACTTTGTTGTTTCTTCCCAGAAAGAAAATCTGATGCTTCGCGTATTCCCAAGCGGTCAACCCTACCGTTTACTAACGGGACCAGATTTAGTTCAACTTCCGGCAGATGACAAGAATTTTTCTTACATTTATAGTGTGTTCAGGGAACGGCGCGAACGCAGTCCCCCACTACCAAAAATTGTACTCCCGAGTTAATCACATTTGGATTAATCGCAAGGGTCAGCCCATCCTTAGTGCAATGGAAAGGCCTCGCCCTGGAGGAACCACCTTGGTGATCATGGTTGCCTCTGAGCCAGGTAAGTATGATTGTGGATGCTTTTTCACTTTGTTTAATACTTTGTATACAGCAGAACAATATTGACAAAGAGTGTTCAAGTATTTGACTGACGTTTAGAGAATACCACCCACTTTCTTTCATCGACTTGAATTACGAACTCGAGCAAAATATAGTAAATAAAGCTCAGTATTTATTTCATGGTCTTGATCTTTGCAAATACTTTTCAAGAAACAAATTGCTTGTTTTTTTTCATTTGGTCGTCCAATTGGCAAATAAGAAAATAAGAAAATCGACTTTTCATATGAAAATACACGCATCTTCATATTAAAAAAAAAAACATCACATCGAAAGATGAACAGTACTAATTAGTTAACACAATCAAGTACGTATTTTTTTATGCTTTTCTTGATATTACGAAAAAAATACAATTAGAAAAAATTACAAACATGTCTACATGACAGTTTTGCAATTATACATGGTCTTTTATTATACGGTGCTAAGACAATTTCTGTTTTATTCAATATGTTCTCCCTCATAGAGGGTGAGCCGATCCCGGAGGTACTGCAATACCGGGTCAACCCGTGGCGGGAGCAGTGCAAGCACTGTATTCCCACCGTATGCCAAAAATCAGTTTAATATTCTGGGGTCCATTTGAACCCGTATCAGATATTAAGCTGATAAGAACAGATACTACACTTTGATCTTAGCCAAAAGGCCGAGAAGCGATAATGTTACAAGGATTACTGCCCAAAATAACCACTGAGGTTCAACACATTTCCGGTGGTGTACGAAGAATACTCATATCACTCAAAACATTCAAGAAATGCTATAAAATATTGAGTTGTTCATTTTTCCAGACGCGACCACTTGATGCTTATAAAGTTCATTTTCATTTGTTTTATTATGCTCATACTGTATTAAGGGAGATACAATTTACGCTGAAGGCGTTGCAAATTTTACTCTCGTTATCACACTAGGTCCTTTTTTTTCAGAATATGGCTTTGCCACGCCACCTGACGACAAAAGCTCTGAACGATAATTAATCATGATTAAATAACAATAACTAAAAGAATGCAATACGATCATAAAGTCATGACACATCCTCAAATTGACCAACCTCACTTTCACAATTTATTTTGCCATACAAGCAGATGATTTAAGGACACGAATACCTGGAATTATTATTAAGATTTATCTCTAGATTTTCAAGAATTTAAATTTGTTTTATCATCTCAACCACTCTGAACACGCTAGTTTCCTTCCGCTATTTCACATGGATTTAACGGAAACGGTCCTCAATGACTGTGTTTGATGCTGTCGAGACAGCTACACTCACAGCCTGTTTCACGCTCAGAAACCAGCGTCTTAACTCGTCATCGTGGGTTGAAAGGAGACAAGTTTCTGGTGGGAAACAAGTCAAGATATACTACAGAAATGATCCTGTGAAGTATGATCTTAAATGCAATGTTATTTTGCAGAACTCTAAATAAGGTTTGTACGATCAATGAGCTTTGGCGTAAATTACAGTGCATAGATCGATATTTCGGAATATTAAATTGAGATTTGCAATACTTGACGCACACAGTACATACATTGTCAGGTCTTGCATTTTGTTCATTTATTGAAACACCGAGAAGCTCTTTAATAGTTATAGAACAAGTGACGAGACCAATTTTGGACACAATAAAGAATCCGCGTGCTCATCAAATCAATTTATTACAGTAATGTATTATCGATTGAGAGCCCATTTATCAGCTGGGTGTTTGGCGTGCACCTATAATCCTGCTTCGGGGAGGCTTGGTAGAGTGGATGGCTTGAGTTTAGGAGCCCTGTTTCGTGATACCGCATGTTGATCAGGTGCCCGCACTAAGCTTGACATCAGCATGGATCTGCTAGAGGAATCTAGTAGGTGCAGGTTAGCTAAGGAGGAGCGTAGTGGGTCAGGAGGGAAACCTAGCAGCCAAAAGTTCCCGTGTTCGGCAGTAGTGGGATCGTGCCAGTGAGTGGGCGTCATGCAACAGCCTCAACAAAATAGCCAAACCTCTATCTTTTTTTTTGTCGTTAAAACTACCGAGATCAAACAAACATGCGTTCTACAATATATGGTATCATTAATCAAAGTCCCAGCAATACCCTTTTCAACTAATACCTAAAGAATACATTATATTCCATGTCTCATCTAACTTGGGGAGCAAAAATAAAATTACACCATGCCAACAGCATCCCGTATTCCCAAGCGGTCACCCATCCAAGTACTAACGGGACCCGACATAGCTTAACTTCCGGGAGCTGACGAGACCGGGTGAGTTCTATGTGGTATGGCCGTTGACATCAATTCAGTCGCCATTACCCGACCATATTCGCCTCTAAATCTAGTTCTAATGCTTGCTTACTTTCTGTTCGAAATACACACCAACCTTAGCCAAACAAACGAGGACATATAAGTACATTTGTCAATGGACAACCGAATATAAAATTTGATAATATTTCCAAACGCCACTATTTTTGGCTAACTGTCATTTTTAATTTTCTCGTTCCGGGGATGTCCGATCAATGAGCCAACAATCCAAGTGTCATAAGGCTAACGATTGCTTCCCTTACTTAGCTTGCGTTGCATAAGGATCTCAGAGTCAGAGAGATTAGATAGAGCTGCCCGAAGAAACCACCAACGTACAAGCCTCTCGGCTGTGCCGTGCGCTTCGCGCTTTACTTAGCTTGCGTTGCATAAGGATCTCAGAGCCAGAGAGATTAGATAGAGCTGCCCGAAGAAACCACCAACGTACAAGCCTCTCGGCTGTGCCGTGCGCTTCGCGCACGGCGTTTCAAATATCTTTCAGCAACAAAGAGGTTGGAGGACGTCTAGTAGCCTCTCGGCTGTGCCGTGCGCTTCGCGCACGGCGTTTCAAATATCTTTCAGCAACAAAGAGGTTGGAGGACGTCTAGTAGGCAATATCCAGTAAAAAATACGTTCCTTCCATTTTCAACTAATGCCAAAATAATACATTGTAGTCCATGTAGTATCACCCATCTTGGGAAGCACTTCAATTCAATTGGATTCACAAAAATAAAATAATTCCATGCCAACAGCATCCCGTATTCCCAAGCGGTCACCCATCCAAGTACTAACGGGACCCGACATAGCTTAACTTCCGGGAGCTGACGAGACCGGGTGAGTTCTATGTGGTATGGCCGTTGACATTAAACTAGACGCAATTACCCGACCATATTCGCCTCTAATCTATTACTTGTGCTTGAGATTTATCTTTTTGAAATACACACTAATCTTACCAAAACCACCGAAAAACTATCAGTTTGTCATTTTACAAATGTTGTCAGTATGTAGTAGTAGAATATCTTTGTTTCCGCATACAGACGTTTTTAATTTTTCATTTATTCAAAGTGCCCAATCAGAAGACCGGGCGTTAAAAAAATAAGTCATATAGACTCATCAATGCTCCTAACCACGGAAATCTTTAGTAAAAGGCGAAAGATTTATCCGGGTATTGATTAGAAACCAGAGTAAATAACAGTGGTATGCCTTGTATTTATATCCATTTCAAAATTTTGAAGTGCGCTTGTAAGGTTTTTTTTCGAAACATGCGTTTACATATCAAAATCCTTGTGCAATTCTTTATCAATGGGTACAGTTATTTTAAAGTAAATATCATGTATAAAGCTCGTTAACATGTTTTTGAACGAAACAGTTGTGCGCAGTGTTATTTTTGAAAAAAATGAACGATCTTTATGGTACAAGCCCAACACGTAGGTGGTGGGATCAGATGTTTACCCCGACATTCACCCTACAGCGGTTAACAATTTATTGAACTTCCCCTTTAAACATGGTGGAATCTTTTCACCTTGTCATTTGGAATCACCTTTTCAAATATTTTCCCCGTGTTCACAATGTTCCAACTGACTGATATTAATGGCCTTCAGCGAACGAATTAATCAGCCTTGTCTGACGTGCAATACCAACTAAATGGAAACAAAAATCACTTATACGATTTCACTTTCACCGTTTAATGTTATAAACACACTATGCAACACTCCAATTTTTCTAACTGACTGTAATTTTTTTTTTCTTGTACGCTGAAATGCTCCTGATGGAGCTATCAAAAATTGCCGACGACAAAGATTATTTCACTTCATCGTGGCGGGGTATTGGTTAAAGTTTTCAACTAGCAATAATCACACCTCGGGAGACCCTCATTGGTTATGATATTGCCACTGCGCAAAGCTAAATTATAATCAGAAAAGCAAGTCTACTTAAGCATTTGCTGAATTCGTTCTGCTTGGACGTGTTGGACCAACAATTTCGTTCAGAAATATTCATTTAGATTACCCTAGGCAAATTTTAATTTCCATCTCCCATTGGACTAATACCAACAGGGGACAGTTCATTACATACATGAAATAATTTTTGTCTTAATATCGGGTCAAATACTTGAAATTCTGTAAATGTGTATTTTTCTTCCATACATTTCAACAACTTCCTGCACACACAAAAAAAGGGAGGGGGAATTTCAGGTTTTCATTCCAAATTGTTTTTCACATTATGAACTATTGAAGTGAGCGAGCATTACTTTCCAACCAAACAAAATTTATAGTTAATCTGCGTGTTGACGTGAAAAATCAGTTTTCAGTGCCGTGACCAGGATTCGAACCTGGGTTACTACGGATTCATATCTAGTAGGTACCACAACGTAGGGTCCTAACCACTAGACGATCACGGCCAATCCATTGGCCATGATGATTTATATTAAAGTAGCTAAACATGAATTTCATTACTTTGTTGTTTCTTCCCAGAAAGAAAATCTGATGCTTCGCGTATTCCCAAGCGGTCAACCCTACCGTTTACTAACGGGACCAGATTTAGTTCAACTTCCGGCAGATGACAAGAATTTTTCTTACATTTATAGTGTGTTCAGGGAACGGCGCGAACGCAGTCCCCCACTACCAAAAATTGTACTCCCGAGTTAATCACATTTGGATTAATCGCAAGGGTCAGCCCATCCTTAGTGCAATGGAAAGGCCTCGCCCTGAAGGAACCACCTTGGTGATCATGGTTGCCTCTGAGCCAGGTAAGTATGATTGTGGATGCTTTTTCACTTTGTTTAATACTTTGTATACAGCAGAACAATATTGACAAAGAGTGTTCAAGTATTTGACTGACGTTTAGAGAATACCACCCACTTTCTTTCATCGACTTGAATTACGAACTCGAGCAAAATATAGTAAATAAAGCTCAGTATTTATTTCATGGTCTTGATCTTTGCAAATACTTTTCAAGAAACAAATTGCTTGTTTTTTTTCATTTGGTCGTCCAATTGGCAAATAAGAAAATAAGAAAATCGACTTTTCATATGAAAATACACGCATCTTCATATTTAAAAAAAAAACATCACATCGAAAGATGAACAGTACTAATTAGTTAACACAATCAAGTACGTATTTTTTTATGCTTTTCTTGATATTACGAAAAAAATACAATTAGAAAAAATTACAAACATGTCTACATGACAGTTTTGCAATTATACATGGTCTTTTATTATACGGTGCTAAGACAATTTCTGTTTTATTCAATATGTTCTCCCTCATAGAGGGTGAGCCGATCCCGGAGGTACTGCAATACCGGGTCAACCCGTGGCGGGAGCAGTGCAAGCACTGTATTCCCACCGTATGCCAAAAATCAGTTTAATATTCTGGGGTCCATTTGAACCCGTATCAGATATTAAGCTGATAAGAACAGATACTACACTTTGATCTTAGCCAAAAGGCCGAGAAGCGATAATGTTACAAGGATTACTGCCCAAAATAACCACTGAGGTTCAACACATTTCCGGTGGTGTACGAAGAATACTCATATCACTCAAAACATTCAAGAAATGCTATAAAATATTGAGTTGTTCATTTTTCCAGACGCGACCACTTGATGCTTATAAAGTTCATTTTCATTTGTTTTATTATGCTCATACTGTATTAAGGGAGATACAATTTACGCTGAAGGCGTTGCAAATTTTACTCTCGTTATCACACTAGGTCCTTTTTTTTCAGAATATGGCTTTGCCACGCCACCTGACGACAAAAGCTCTGAACGATAATTAATCATGATTAAATAACAATAACTAAAAGAATGCAATACGATCATAAAGTCATGACACATCCTCAAATTGACCAACCTCACTTTCACAATTTATTTTGCCATACAAGCAGATGATTTAAGGACACGAATACCTGGAATTATTATTAAGATTTATCTCTTTAGATTTTCAAGAATTTAAATTTGTTTTATCATCTCAACCACTCTGAACACGCTAGTTTCCTTCCGCTATTTCACATGGATTTAACGGAAACGGTCCTCAATGACTGTGTTTGATGCTGTCGAGACAGCTACACTCACAGCCTGTTTCACGCTCAGAAACCAGCGTCTTAACTCGTCATCGTGGGTTGAAAGGAGACAAGTTTCTGGTGGGAAACAAGTCAAGATATACTACAGAAATGATCCTGTGAAGTATGATCTTAAATGCAATGTTATTTTGCAGAACTCTAAATAAGGTTTGTACGATCAATGAGCTTTGGCGTAAATTACAGTGCATAGATCGATATTTCGGAATATTAAATTGAGATTTGCAATACTTGACGCACACAGTACATACATTGTCAGGTCTTGCATTTTGTTCATTTATTGAAACACCGAGAAGCTCTTTAATAGTTATAGAACAAGTGACGAGACCAATTTTGGACACAATAAAGAATCCGCGTGCTCATCAAATCAATTTATTACAGTAATGTATTATCGATTGAGAGCCCATTTATCAGCTGGGTGTTTGGCGTGCACCTATAATCCTGCTTCGGGGAGGCTTGGTAGAGTGGATGGCTTGAGTTTAGGAGCCCTGTTTCGTGATACCGCATGTTGATCAGGTGCCCGCACTAAGCTTGACATCAGCATGGATCTGCTAGAGGAATCTAGTAGGTGCAGGTTAGCTAAGGAGGAGCGTAGTGGGTCAGGAGGGAAACCTAGCAGCCAAAAGTTCCCGTGTTCGGCAGTAGTGGGATCGTGCCAGTGAGTGGGCGTCATGCAACAGCCTCAACAAAATAGCCAAACCTCTATCTTTTTTTTTGTCGTTAAAACTACCGAGATCAAACAAACATGCGTTCTACAATATATGGTATCATTAATCAAAGTCCCAGCAATACCCTTTTCAACTAATACCTAAAGAATACATTATATTCCATGTCTCATCTAACTTGGGGAGCAAAAATAAAATTACACCATGCCAACAGCATCCCGTATTCCCAAGCGGTCACCCATCCAAGTACTAACGGGACCCGACATAGCTTAACTTCCGGGAGCTGACGAGACCGGGTGAGTTCTATGTGGTATGGCCGTTGACATCAATTCAGTCGCCATTACCCGACCATATTCGCCTCTAAATCTAGTTCTAATGCTTGCTTACTTTCTGTTCGAAGTAAGTACATTACTCGTATAAGTACATTTGTCAATGGACAACCGAATATAAAATTTGATAATATTTCCAAACGCCACTATTTTTGGCTAACTGTCATTTTTAATTTTCTCGTTCCGGGGATGTCCGATCAATGAGCCAACAATCCAAGTGTCATAAGGCTAACGATTGCTTCCCTTACTTAGCTTGCGTTGCATAAGGATCTCAGAGTCAGAGAGATTAGATAGAGCTGCCCGAAGAAACCACCAACGTACAAGCCTCTCGGCTGTGCCGTGCGCTTCGCGCTTTACTTAGCTTGCGTTGCATAAGGATCTCAGAGCCAGAGAGATTAGATAGAGCTGCCCGAAGAAACCACCAACGTACAAGCCTCTCGGCTGTGCCGTGCGCTTCGCGCACGGCGTTTCAAATATCTTTCAGCAACAAAGAGGTTGGAGGACGTCTAGTAGCCTCTCGGCTGTGCCGTGCGCTTCGCGCACGGCGTTTCAAATATCTTTCAGCAACAAAGAGGTTGGAGGACGTCTAGTAGGCAATATCCAGTAAAAAATACGTTCCTTCCATTTTCAACTAATGCCAAAATAATACATTGTAGTCCATGTAGTATCACCCATCTTGGGAAGCACTTCAATTCAATTGGATTCACAAAAATAAAATAATTCCATGCCAACAGCATCCCGTATTCCCAAGCGGTCACCCATCCAAGTACTAACGGGACCCGACATAGCTTAACTTCCGGGAGCTGACGAGACCGGGTGAGTTCTATGTGGTATGGCCGTTGACATTAAACTAGACGCAATTACCCGACCATATTCGCCTCTAATCTATTACTTGTGCTTGAGATTTATCTTTTTGAAATACACACTAATCTTACCAAAACCACCGAAAAACTATCAGTTTGTCATTTTACAAATGTTGTCAGTATGTAGTAGTAGAATATCTTTGTTTCCGCATACAGACGTTTTTAATTTTTCATTTATTCAAAGTGCCCAATCAGAAGACCGGGCGTTAAAAAAATAAGTCATATAGACTCATCAATGCTCCTAACCACGGAAATCTTTAGTAAAAGGCGAAAGATTTATCCGGGTATTGATTAGAAACCAGAGTAAATAACAGTGGTATGCCTTGTATTTATATTCATTTCAAAATTTTGAAGTGCGCTTGTAAGGTTTTTTTTCGAAACATGCGTTTACATATCAAAATCCTTGTGCAATTCTTTATCAATGGGTACAGTTATTTTAAAGTAAATATCATGTATAAAGCTCGTTAACATGTTTTTGAACGAAACAGTTGTGCGCAGTGTTATTTTTGAAAAAAATGAACGATCTTTATGGTACAAGCCCAACACGTAGGTGGTGGGATCAGATGTTTACCCCGACATTCACCCTACAGCGGTTAACAATTTATTGAACTTCCCCTTTAAACATGGTGGAATCTTTTCACCTTGTCATTTGGAATCACCTTTTCAAATATTTTCCCCGTGTTCACAATGTTCCAACTGACTGATATTAATGGCCTTCAGCGAACGAATTAATCAGCCTTGTCTGACGTGCAATACCAACTAAATGGAAACAAAAATCACTTATACGATTTCACTTTCACCTTTTAATGTTATAAACACACTATGCAACACTCCAATTTTTCTAACTGACTGTAATTTTTTTTTTCTTGTACGCTGAAATGCTCCTGATGGAGCTATCAAAAATTGCCGACGACAAAGATTATTTCACTTCATCGTGGCGGGGTATTGGTTAAAGTTTTCAACTAGCAATAATCACACCTCGGGAGACCCTCATTGGTTATGATATTGCCACTGCGCAAAGCTAAATTATAATCAGAAAAGCAAGTCTACTTAAGCATTTGCTGAATTCGTTCTGCTTGGACGTGTTGGACCAACAATTTCGTTCAGAAATATTCATTTAGATTACCCTAGGCAAATTTTAATTTCCATCTCCCATTGGACTAATACCAACAGGGGACAGTTCATTACATACATGAAATAATTTTTGTCTTAATATCGGGTCAAATACTTGAAATTCTGTAAATGTGTATTTTTCTTCCATACATTTCAACAACTTCCTGCACACACAAAAAAAGGGAGGGGGAATTTCAGGTTTTCATTCCAAATTGTTTTTCACATTATGAACTATTGAAGTGAGCGAGCATTACTTTCCAACCAAACAAAATTTATAGTTAATCTGCGTGTTGACGTGAAAAATCAGTTTTCAGTGCCGTGACCAGGATTCGAACCTGGGTTACTACGGATTCATATCTAGTAGGTACCACAACGTAGGGTCCTAACCACTAGACGATCACGGCCAATCCATTGGCCATGATGATTTATATTAAAGTAGCTAAACATGAATTTCATTACTTTGTTGTTTCTTCCCAGAAAGAAAATCTGATGCTTCGCGTATTCCCAAGCGGTCAACCCTACCGTTTACTAACGGGACCAGATTTAGTTCAACTTCCGGCAGATGACAAGAATTTTTCTTACATTTATAGTGTGTTCAGGGAACGGCGCGAACGCAGTCCCCCACTACCAAAAATTGTACTCCCGAGTTAATCACATTTGGATTAATCGCAAGGGTCAGCCCATCCTTAGTGCAATGGAAAGGCCTCGCCCTGGAGGAACCACCTTGGTGATCATGGTTGCCTCTGAGCCAGGTAAGTATGATTGTGGATGCTTTTTCACTTTGTTTAATACTTTGTATACAGCAGAACAATATTGACAAAGAGTGTTCAAGTATTTGACTGACGTTTAGAGAATACCACCCACTTTCTTTCATCGACTTGAATTACGAACTCGAGCAAAATATAGTAAATAAAGCTCAGTATTTATTTCATGGTCTTGATCTTTGCAAATACTTTTCAAGAAACAAATTGCTTGTTTTTTTTCATTTGGTCGTCCAATTGGCAAATAAGAAAATAAGAAAATCGACTTTTCATATGAAAATACACGCATCTTCATATTTAAAAAAAAAACATCACATCGAAAGATGAACAGTACTAATTAGTTAACACAATCAAGTACGTATTTTTTTATGCTTTTCTTGATATTACGAAAAAAATACAATTAGAAAAAATTACAAACATGTCTACATGACAGTTTTGCAATTATACATGGTCTTTTATTATACGGTGCTAAGACAATTTCTGTTTTATTCAATATGTTCTCCCTCATAGAGGGTGAGCCGATCCCGGAGGTACTGCAATACCGGGTCAACCCGTGGCGGGAGCAGTGCAAGCACTGTATTCCCACCGTATGCCAAAAATCAGTTTAATATTCTGGGGTCCATTTGAACCCGTATCAGATATTAAGCTGATAAGAACAGATACTACACTTTGATCTTAGCCAAAAGGCCGAGAAGCGATAATGTTACAAGGATTACTGCCCAAAATAACCACTGAGGTTCAACACATTTCCGGTGGTGTACGAAGAATACTCATATCACTCAAAACATTCAAGAAATGCTATAAAATATTGAGTTGTTCATTTTTCCAGACGCGACCACTTGATGCTTATAAAGTTCATTTTCATTTGTTTTATTATGCTCATACTGTATTAAGGGAGATACAATTTACGCTGAAGGCGTTGCAAATTTTACTCTCGTTATCACACTAGGTCCTTTTTTTTCAGAATATGGCTTTGCCACGCCACCTGACGACAAAAGCTCTGAACGATAATTAATCATGATTAAATAACAATAACTAAAAGAATGCAATACGATCATAAAGTCATGACACATCCTCAAATTGACCAACCTCACTTTCACAATTTATTTTGCCATACAAGCAGATGATTTAAGGACACGAATACCTGGAATTATTATTAAGATTTATCTCTTTAGATTTTCAAGAATTTAAATTTGTTTTATCATCTCAACCACTCTGAACACGCTAGTTTCCTTCCGCTATTTCACATGGATTTAACGGAAACGGTCCTCAATGACTGTGTTTGATGCTGTCGAGACAGCTACACTCACAGCCTGTTTCACGCTCAGAAACCAGCGTCTTAACTCGTCATCGTGGGTTGAAAGGAGACAAGTTTCTGGTGGGAAACAAGTCAAGATATACTACAGAAATGATCCTGTGAAGTATGATCTTAAATGCAATGTTATTTTGCAGAACTCTAAATAAGGTTTGTACGATCAATGAGCTTTGGCGTAAATTACAGTGCATAGATCGATATTTCGGAATATTAAATTGAGATTTGCAATACTTGACGCACACAGTACATACATTGTCAGGTCTTGCATTTTGTTCATTTATTGAAACACCGAGAAGCTCTTTAATAGTTATAGAACAAGTGACGAGACCAATTTTGGACACAATAAAGAATCCGCGTGCTCATCAAATCAATTTATTACAGTAATGTATTATCGATTGAGAGCCCATTTATCAGCTGGGTGTTTGGCGTGCACCTATAATCCTGCTTCGGGGAGGCTTGGTAGAGTGGATGGCTTGAGTTTAGGAGCCCTGTTTCGTGATACCGCATGTTGATCAGGTGCCCGCACTAAGCTTGACATCAGCATGGATCTGCTAGAGGAATCTAGTAGGTGCAGGTTAGCTAAGGAGGAGCGTAGTGGGTCAGGAGGGAAACCTAGCAGCCAAAAGTTCCCGTGTTCGGCAGTAGTGGGATCGTGCCAGTGAGTGGGCGTCATGCAACAGCCTCAACAAAATAGCCAAACCTCTATCTTTTTTTTTGTCGTTAAAACTACCGAGATCAAACAAACATGCGTTCTACAATATATGGTATCATTAATCAAAGTCCCAGCAATACCCTTTTCAACTAATACCTAAAGAATACATTATATTCCATGTCTCATCTAACTTGGGGAGCAAAAATAAAATTACACCATGCCAACAGCATCCCGTATTCCCAAGCGGTCACCCATCCAAGTACTAACGGGACCCGACATAGCTTAACTTCCGGGAGCTGACGAGACCGGGTGAGTTCTATGTGGTATGGCCGTTGACATCAATTCAGTCGCCATTACCCGACCATATTCGCCTCTAAATCTAGTTCTAATGCTTGCTTACTTTCTGTTCGAAATACACACCAACCTTAGCCAAACAAACGAGGACATATAAGTACATTTGTCAATGGACAACCGAATATAAAATTTGATAATATTTCCAAACGCCACTATTTTTGGCTAACTGTCATTTTTAATTTTCTCGTTCCGGGGATGTCCGATCAATGAGCCAACAATCCAAGTGTCATAAGGCTAACGATTGCTTCCCTTACTTAGCTTGCGTTGCATAAGGATCTCAGAGTCAGAGAGATTAGATAGAGCTGCCCGAAGAAACCACCAACGTACAAGCCTCTCGGCTGTGCCGTGCGCTTCGCGCTTTACTTAGCTTGCGTTGCATAAGGATCTCAGAGCCAGAGAGATTAGATAGAGCTGCCCGAAGAAACCACCAACGTACAAGCCTCTTGGCTGTGCCGTGCGCTTCGCGCACGGCGTTTCAAATATCTTTCAGCAACAAAGAGGTTGGAGGACGTCTAGTAGCCTCTCGGCTGTGCCGTGCGCTTCGCGCACGGCGTTTCAAATATCTTTCAGCAACAAAGAGGTTGGAGGACGTCTAGTAGGCAATATCCAGTAAAAAATACGTTCCTTCCATTTTCAACTAATGCCAAAATAATACATTGTAGTCCATGTAGTATCACCCATCTTGGGAAGCACTTCAATTCAATTGGATTCACAAAAATAAAATAATTCCATGCCAACAGCATCCCGTATTCCCAAGCGGTCACCCATCCAAGTACTAACGGGACCCGACATAGCTTAACTTCCGGGAGCTGACGAGACCGGGTGAGTTCTATGTGGTATGGCCGTTGACATTAAACTAGACGCAATTACCCGACCATATTCGCCTCTAATCTATTACTTGTGCTTGAGATTTATCTTTTTGAAATACACACTAATCTTACCAAAACCACCGAAAAACTATCAGTTTGTCATTTTACAAATGTTGTCAGTATGTAGTAGTAGAATATCTTTGTTTCCGCATACAGACGTTTTTAATTTTTCATTTATTCAAAGTGCCCAATCAGAAGACCGGGCGTTAAAAAAATAAGTCATATAGACTCATCAATGCTCCTAACCACGGAAATCTTTAGTAAAAGGCGAAAGATTTATCCGGGTATTGATTAGAAACCAGAGTAAATAACAGTGGTATGCCTTGTATTTATATTCATTTCAAAATTTTGAAGTGCGCTTGTAAGGTTTTTTTTCGAAACATGCGTTTACATATCAAAATCCTTGTGCAATTCTTTATCAATGGGTACAGTTATTTTAAAGTAAATATCATGTATAAAGCTCGTTAACATGTTTTTGAACGAAACAGTTGTGCGCAGTGTTATTTTTGAAAAAAATGAACGATCTTTATGGTACAAGCCCAACACGTAGGTGGTGGGATCAGATGTTTACCCCGACATTCACCCTACAGCGGTTAACAATTTATTGAACTTCCCCTTTAAACATGGTGGAATCTTTTCACCTTGTCATTTGGAATCACCTTTTCAAATATTTTCCCCGTGTTCACAATGTTCCAACTGACTGATATTAATGGCCTTCAGCGAACGAATTAATCAGCCTTGTCTGACGTGCAATACCAACTAAATGGAAACAAAAATCACTTATACGATTTCACTTTCACCGTTTAATGTTATAAACACACTATGCAACACTCCAATTTTTCTAACTGACTGTAATTTTTTTTTTCTTGTACGCTGAAATGCTCCTGATGGAGCTATCAAAAATTGCCGACGACAAAGATTATTTCACTTCATCGTGGCGGGGTATTGGTTAAAGTTTTCAACTAGCAATAATCACACCTCGGGAGACCCTCATTGGTTATGATATTGCCACTGCGCAAAGCTAAATTATAATCAGAAAAGCAAGTCTACTTAAGCATTTGCTGAATTCGTTCTGCTTGGACGTGTTGGACCAACAATTTCGTTCAGAAATATTCATTTAGATTACCCTAGGCAAATTTTAATTTCCATCTCCCATTGGACTAATACCAACAGGGGACAGTTCATTACATACATGAAATAATTTTTGTCTTAATATCGGGTCAAATACTTGAAATTCTGTAAATGTGTATTTTTCTTCCATACATTTCAACAACTTCCTGCACACACAAAAAAAGGGAGGGGGAATTTCAGGTTTTCATTCCAAATTGTTTTTCACATTATGAACTATTGAAGTGAGCGAGCATTACTTTCCAACCAAACAAAATTTATAGTTAATCTGCGTGTTGACGTGAAAAATCAGTTTTCAGTGCCGTGACCAGGATTCGAACCTGGGTTACTACGGATTCATATCTAGTAGGTACCACAACGTAGGGTCCTAACCACTAGACGATCACGGCCAATCCATTGGCCATGATGATTTATATTAAAGTAGCTAAACATGAATTTCATTACTTTGTTGTTTCTTCCCAGAAAGAAAATCTGATGCTTCGCGTATTCCCAAGCGGTCAACCCTACCGTTTACTAACGGGACCAGATTTAGTTCAACTTCCGGCAGATGACAAGAATTTTTCTTACATTTATAGTGTGTTCAGGGAACGGCGCGAACGCAGTCCCCCACTACCAAAAATTGTACTCCCGAGTTAATCACATTTGGATTAATCGCAAGGGTCAGCCCATCCTTAGTGCAATGGAAAGGCCTCGCCCTGGAGGAACCACCTTGGTGATCATGGTTGCCTCTGAGCCAGGTAAGTATGATTGTGGATGCTTTTTCACTTTGTTTAATACTTTGTATACAGCAGAACAATATTGACAAAGAGTGTTCAAGTATTTGACTGACGTTTAGAGAATACCACCCACTTTCTTTCATCGACTTGAATTACGAACTCGAGCAAAATATAGTAAATAAAGCTCAGTATTTATTTCATGGTCTTGATCTTTGCAAATACTTTTCAAGAAACAAATTGCTTGTTTTTTTTCATTTGGTCGTCCAATTGGCAAATAAGAAAATAAGAAAATCGACTTTTCATATGAAAATACACGCATCTTCATATTTTAAAAAAAAACATCACATCGAAAGATGAACAGTACTAATTAGTTAACACAATCAAGTACGTATTTTTTTATGCTTTTCTTGATATTACGAAAAAAATACAATTAGAAAAAATTACAAACATGTCTACATGACAGTTTTGCAATTATACATGGTCTTTTATTATACGGTGCTAAGACAATTTCTGTTTTATTCAATATGTTCTCCCTCATAGAGGGTGAGCCGATCCCGGAGGTACTGCAATACCGGGTCAACCCGTGGCGGGAGCAGTGCAAGCACTGTATTCCCACCGTATGCCAAAAATCAGTTTAATATTCTGGGGTCCATTTGAACCCGTATCAGATATTAAGCTGATAAGAACAGATACTACACTTTGATCTTAGCCAAAAGGCCGAGAAGCGATAATGTTACAAGGATTACTGCCCAAAATAACCACTGAGGTTCAACACATTTCCGGTGGTGTACGAAGAATACTCATATCACTCAAAACATTCAAGAAATGCTATAAAATATTGAGTTGTTCATTTTTCCAGACGCGACCACTTGATGCTTATAAAGTTCATTTTCATTTGTTTTATTATGCTCATACTGTATTAAGGGAGATACAATTTACGCTGAAGGCGTTGCAAATTTTACTCTCGTTATCACACTAGGTCCTTTTTTTTCAGAATATGGCTTTGCCACGCCACCTGACGACAAAAGCTCTGAACGATAATTAATCATGATTAAATAACAATAACTAAAAGAATGCAATACGATCATAAAGTCATGACACATCCTCAAATTGACCAACCTCACTTTCACAATTTATTTTGCCATACAAGCAGATGATTTAAGGACACGAATACCTGGAATTATTATTAAGATTTATCTCTTTAGATTTTCAAGAATTTAAATTTGTTTTATCATCTCAACCACTCTGAACACGCTAGTTTCCTTCCGCTATTTCACATGGATTTAACGGAAACGGTCCTCAATGACTGTGTTTGATGCTGTCGAGACAGCTACACTCACAGCCTGTTTCACGCTCAGAAACCAGCGTCTTAACTCGTCATCGTGGGTTGAAAGGAGACAAGTTTCTGGTGGGAAACAAGTCAAGATATACTACAGAAATGATCCTGTGAAGTATGATCTTAAATGCAATGTTATTTTGCAGAACTCTAAATAAGGTTTGTACGATCAATGAGCTTTGGCGTAAATTACAGTGCATAGATCGATATTTCGGAATATTAAATTGAGATTTGCAATACTTGACGCACACAGTACATACATTGTCAGGTCTTGCATTTTGTTCATTTATTGAAACACCGAGAAGCTCTTTAATAGTTATAGAACAAGTGACGAGACCAATTTTGGACACAATAAAGAATCCGCGTGCTCATCAAATCAATTTATTACAGTAATGTATTATCGATTGAGAGCCCATTTATCAGCTGGGTGTTTGGCGTGCACCTATAATCCTGCTTCGGGGAGGCTTGGTAGAGTGGATGGCTTGAGTTTAGGAGCCCTGTTTCGTGATACCGCATGTTGATCAGGTGCCCGCACTAAGCTTGACATCAGCATGGATCTGCTAGAGGAATCTAGTAGGTGCAGGTTAGCTAAGGAGGAGCGTAGTGGGTCAGGAGGGAAACCTAGCAGCCAAAAGTTCCCGTGTTCGGCAGTAGTGGGATCGTGCCAGTGAGTGGGCGTCATGCAACAGCCTCAACAAAATAGCCAAACCTCTATCTTTTTTTTTGTCGTTAAAACTACCGAGATCAAACAAACATGCGTTCTACAATATATGGTATCATTAATCAAAGTCCCAGCAATACCCTTTTCAACTAATACCTAAAGAATACATTATATTCCATGTCTCATCTAACTTGGGGAGCAAAAATAAAATTACACCATGCCAACAGCATCCCGTATTCCCAAGCGGTCACCCATCCAAGTACTAACGGGACCCGACATAGCTTAACTTCCGGGAGCTGACGAGACCGGGTGAGTTCTATGTGGTATGGCCGTTGACATCAATTCAGTCGCCATTACCCGACCATATTCGCCTCTAAATCTAGTTCTAATGCTTGCTTACTTTCTGTTCGAAATACACACCAACCTTAGCCAAACAAACGAGGACATATAAGTACATTTGTCAATGGACAACCGAATATAAAATTTGATAATATTTCCAAACGCCACTATTTTTGGCTAACTGTCATTTTTAATTTTCTCGTTCCGGGGATGTCCGATCAATGAGCCAACAATCCAAGTGTCATAAGGCTAACGATTGCTTCCCTTACTTAGCTTGCGTTGCATAAGGATCTCAGAGTCAGAGAGATTAGATAGAGCTGCCCGAAGAAACCACCAACGTACAAGCCTCTCGGCTGTGCCGTGCGCTTCGCGCTTTACTTAGCTTGCGTTGCATAAGGATCTCAGAGCCAGAGAGATTAGATAGAGCTGCCCGAAGAAACCACCAACGTACAAGCCTCTCGGCTGTGCCGTGCGCTTCGCGCACGGCGTTTCAAATATCTTTCAGCAACAAAGAGGTTGGAGGACGTCTAGTAGCCTCTCGGCTGTGCCGTGCGCTTCGCGCACGGCGTTTCAAATATCTTTCAGCAACAAAGAGGTTGGAGGACGTCTAGTAGGCAATATCCAGTAAAAAATACGTTCCTTCCATTTTCAACTAATGCCAAAATAATACATTGTAGTCCATGTAGTATCACCCATCTTGGGAAGCACTTCAATTCAATTGGATTCACAAAAATAAAATAATTCCATGCCAACAGCATCCCGTATTCCCAAGCGGTCACCCATCCAAGTACTAACGGGACCCGACATAGCTTAACTTCCGGGAGCTGACGAGACCGGGTGAGTTCTATGTGGTATGGCCGTTGACATTAAACTAGACGCAATTACCCGACCATATTCGCCTCTAATCTATTACTTGTGCTTGAGATTTATCTTTTTGAAATACACACTAATCTTACCAAAACCACCGAAAAACTATCAGTTTGTCATTTTACAAATGTTGTCAGTATGTAGTAGTAGAATATCTTTGTTTCCGCATACAGACGTTTTTAATTTTTCATTTATTCAAAGTGCCCAATCAGAAGACCGGGCGTTAAAAAAATAAGTCATATAGACTCATCAATGCTCCTAACCACGGAAATCTTTAGTAAAAGGCGAAAGATTTATCCGGGTATTGATTAGAAACCAGAGTAAATAACAGTGGTATGCCTTGTATTTATATTCATTTCAAAATTTTGAAGTGCGCTTGTAAGGTTTTTTTTCGAAACATGCGTTTACATATCAAAATCCTTGTGCAATTCTTTATCAATGGGTACAGTTATTTTAAAGTAAATATCATGTATAAAGCTCGTTAACATGTTTTTGAACGAAACAGTTGTGCGCAGTGTTATTTTTGAAAAAAATGAACGATCTTTATGGTACAAGCCCAACACGTAGGTGGTGGGATCAGATGTTTACCCCGACATTCACCCTACAGCGGTTAACAATTTATTGAACTTCCCCTTTAAACATGGTGGAATCTTTTCACCTTGTCATTTGGAATCACCTTTTCAAATATTTTCCCCGTGTTCACAATGTTCCAACTGACTGATATTAATGGCCTTCAGCGAACGAATTAATCAGCCTTGTCTGACGTGCAATACCAACTAAATGGAAACAAAAATCACTTATACGATTTCACTTTCACCGTTTAATGTTATAAACACACTATGCAACACTCCAATTTTTCTAACTGACTGTAATTTTTTTTTTCTTGTACGCTGAAATGCTCCTGATGGAGCTATCAAAAATTGCCGACGACAAAGATTATTTCACTTCATCGTGGCGGGGTATTGGTTAAAGTTTTCAACTAGCAATAATCACACCTCGGGAGACCCTCATTGGTTATGATATTGCCACTGCGCAAAGCTAAATTATAATCAGAAAAGCAAGTCTACTTAAGCATTTGCTGAATTCGTTCTGCTTGGACGTGTTGGACCAACAATTTCGTTCAGAAATATTCATTTAGATTACCCTAGGCAAATTTTAATTTCCATCTCCCATTGGACTAATACCAACAGGGGACAGTTCATTACATACATGAAATAATTTTTGTCTTAATATCGGGTCAAATACTTGAAATTCTGTAAATGTGTATTTTTCTTCCATACATTTCAACAACTTCCTGCACACACAAAAAAAGGGAGGGGGAATTTCAGGTTTTCATTCCAAATTGTTTTTCACATTATGAACTATTGAAGTGAGCGAGCATTACTTTCCAACCAAACAAAATTTATAGTTAATCTGCGTGTTGACGTGAAAAATCAGTTTTCAGTGCCGTGACCAGGATTCGAACCTGGGTTACTACGGATTCATATCTAGTAGGTACCACAACGTAGGGTCCTAACCACTAGACGATCACGGCCAATCCATTGGCCATGATGATTTATATTAAAGTAGCTAAACATGAATTTCATTACTTTGTTGTTTCTTCCCAGAAAGAAAATCTGATGCTTCGCGTATTCCCAAGCGGTCAACCCTACCGTTTACTAACGGGACCAGATTTAGTTCAACTTCCGGCAGATGACAAGAATTTTTCTTACATTTATAGTGTGTTCAGGGAACGGCGCGAACGCAGTCCCCCACTACCAAAAATTGTACTCCCGAGTTAATCACATTTGGATTAATCGCAAGGGTCAGCCCATCCTTAGTGCAATGGAAAGGCCTCGCCCTGGAGGAACCACCTTGGTGATCATGGTTGCCTCTGAGCCAGGTAAGTATGATTGTGGATGCTTTTTCACTTTGTTTAATACTTTGTATACAGCAGAACAATATTGACAAAGAGTGTTCAAGTATTTGACTGACGTTTAGAGAATACCACCCACTTTCTTTCATCGACTTGAATTACGAACTCGAGCAAAATATAGTAAATAAAGCTCAGTATTTATTTCATGGTCTTGATCTTTGCAAATACTTTTCAAGAAACAAATTGCTTGTTTTTTTTCATTTGGTCGTCCAATTGGCAAATAAGAAAATAAGAAAATCGACTTTTCATATGAAAATACACGCATCTTCATATTTAAAAAAAAAACATCACATCGAAAGATGAACAGTACTAATTAGTTAACACAATCAAGTACGTATTTTTTTATGCTTTTCTTGATATTACGAAAAAAATACAATTAGAAAAAATTACAAACATGTCTACATGACAGTTTTGCAATTATACATGGTCTTTTATTATACGGTGCTAAGACAATTTCTGTTTTATTCAATATGTTCTCCCTCATAGAGGGTGAGCCGATCCCGGAGGTACTGCAATACCGGGTCAACCCGTGGCGGGAGCAGTGCAAGCACTGTATTCCCACCGTATGCCAAAAATCAGTTTAATATTCTGGGGTCCATTTGAACCCGTATCAGATATTAAGCTGATAAGAACAGATACTACACTTTGATCTTAGCCAAAAGGCCGAGAAGCGATAATGTTACAAGGATTACTGCCCAAAATAACCACTGAGGTTCAACACATTTCCGGTGGTGTACGAAGAATACTCATATCACTCAAAACATTCAAGAAATGCTATAAAATATTGAGTTGTTCATTTTTCCAGACGCGACCACTTGATGCTTATAAAGTTCATTTTCATTTGTTTTATTATGCTCATACTGTATTAAGGGAGATACAATTTACGCTGAAGGCGTTGCAAATTTTACTCTCGTTATCACACTAGGTCCTTTTTTTCAGAATATGGCTTTGCCACGCCACCTGACGACAAAAGCTCTGAACGATAATTAATCATGATTAAATAACAATAACTAAAAGAATGCAATACGATCATAAAGTCATGACACATCCTCAAATTGACCAACCTCACTTTCACAATTTATTTTGCCATACAAGCAGATGATTTAAGGACACGAATACCTGGAATTATTATTAAGATTTATCTCTTTAGATTTTCAAGAATTTAAATTTGTTTTATCATCTCAACCACTCTGAACACGCTAGTTTCCTTCCGCTATTTCACATGGATTTAACGGAAACGGTCCTCAATGACTGTGTTTGATGCTGTCGAGACAGCTACACTCACAGCCTGTTTCACGCTCAGAAACCAGCGTCTTAACTCGTCATCGTGGGTTGAAAGGAGACAAGTTTCTGGTGGGAAACAAGTCAAGATATACTACAGAAATGATCCTGTGAAGTATGATCTTAAATGCAATGTTATTTTGCAGAACTCTAAATAAGGTTTGTACGATCAATGAGCTTTGGCGTAAATTACAGTGCATAGATCGATATTTCGGAATATTAAATTGAGATTTGCAATACTTGACGCACACAGTACATACATTGTCAGGTCTTGCATTTTGTTCATTTATTGAAACACCGAGAAGCTCTTTAATAGTTATAGAACAAGTGACGAGACCAATTTTGGACACAATAAAGAATCCGCGTGCTCATCAAATCAATTTATTACAGTAATGTATTATCGATTGAGAGCCCATTTATCAGCTGGGTGTTTGGCGTGCACCTATAATCCTGCTTCGGGGAGGCTTGGTAGAGTGGATGGCTTGAGTTTAGGAGCCCTGTTTCGTGATACCGCATGTTGATCAGGTGCCCGCACTAAGCTTGACATCAGCATGGATCTGCTAGAGGAATCTAGTAGGTGCAGGTTAGCTAAGGAGGAGCGTAGTGGGTCAGGAGGGAAACCTAGCAGCCAAAAGTTCCCGTGTTCGGCAGTAGTGGGATCGTGCCAGTGAGTGGGCGTCATGCAACAGCCTCAACAAAATAGCCAAACCTCTATCTTTTTTTTTGTCGTTAAAACTACCGAGATCAAACAAACATGCGTTCTACAATATATGGTATCATTAATCAAAGTCCCAGCAATACCCTTTTCAACTAATACCTAAAGAATACATTATATTCCATGTCTCATCTAACTTGGGGAGCAAAAATAAAATTACACCATGCCAACAGCATCCCGTATTCCCAAGCGGTCACCCATCCAAGTACTAACGGGACCCGACATAGCTTAACTTCCGGGAGCTGACGAGACCGGGTGAGTTCTATGTGGTATGGCCGTTGACATCAATTCAGTCGCCATTACCCGACCATATTCGCCTCTAAATCTAGTTCTAATGCTTGCTTACTTTCTGTTCGAAATACACACCAACCTTAGCCAAACAAACGAGGACATATAAGTACATTTGTCAATGGACAACCGAATATAAAATTTGATAATATTTCCAAACGCCACTATTTTTGGCTAACTGTCATTTTTAATTTTCTCGTTCCGGGGATGTCCGATCAATGAGCCAACAATCCAAGTGTCATAAGGCTAACGATTGCTTCCCTTACTTAGCTTGCGTTGCATAAGGATCTCAGAGTCAGAGAGATTAGATAGAGCTGCCCGAAGAAACCACCAACGTACAAGCCTCTCGGCTGTGCCGTGCGCTTCGCGCTTTACTTAGCTTGCGTTGCATAAGGATCTCAGAGCCAGAGAGATTAGATAGAGCTGCCCGAAGAAACCACCAACGTACAAGCCTCTCGGCTGTGCCGTGCGCTTCGCGCACGGCGTTTCAAATATCTTTCAGCAACAAAGAGGTTGGAGGACGTCTAGTAGCCTCTCGGCTGTGCCGTGCGCTTCGCGCACGGCGTTTCAAATATCTTTCAGCAACAAAGAGGTTGGAGGACGTCTAGTAGGCAATATCCAGTAAAAAATACGTTCCTTCCATTTTCAACTAATGCCAAAATAATACATTGTAGTCCATGTAGTATCACCCATCTTGGGAAGCACTTCAATTCAATTGGATTCACAAAAATAAAATAATTCCATGCCAACAGCATCCCGTATTCCCAAGCGGTCACCCATCCAAGTACTAACGGGACCCGACATAGCTTAACTTCCGGGAGCTGACGAGACCGGGTGAGTTCTATGTGGTATGGCCGTTGACATTAAACTAGACGCAATTACCCGACCATATTCGCCTCTAATCTATTACTTGTGCTTGAGATTTATCTTTTTGAAATACACACTAATCTTACCAAAACCACCGAAAAACTATCAGTTTGTCATTTTACAAATGTTGTCAGTATGTAGTAGTAGAATATCTTTGTTTCCGCATACAGACGTTTTTAATTTTTCATTTATTCAAAGTGCCCAATCAGAAGACCGGGCGTTAAAAAAATAAGTCATATAGACTCATCAATGCTCCTAACCACGGAAATCTTTAGTAAAAGGCGAAAGATTTATCCGGGTATTGATTAGAAACCAGAGTAAATAACAGTGGTATGCCTTGTATTTATATTCATTTCAAAATTTTGAAGTGCGCTTGTAAGGTTTTTTTTCGAAACATGCGTTTACATATCAAAATCCTTGTGCAATTCTTTATCAATGGGTACAGTTATTTTAAAGTAAATATCATGTATAAAGCTCGTTAACATGTTTTTGAACGAAACAGTTGTGCGCAGTGTTATTTTTGAAAAAAATGAACGATCTTTATGGTACAAGCCCAACACGTAGGTGGTGGGATCAGATGTTTACCCCGACATTCACCCTACAGCGGTTAACAATTTATTGAACTTCCCCTTTAAACATGGTGGAATCTTTTCACCTTGTCATTTGGAATCACCTTTTCAAATATTTTCCCCGTGTTCACAATGTTCCAACTGACTGATATTAATGGCCTTCAGCGAACGAATTAATCAGCCTTGTCTGACGTGCAATACCAACTAAATGGAAACAAAAATCACTTATACGATTTCACTTTCACCGTTTAATGTTATAAACACACTATGCAACACTCCAATTTTTCTAACTGACTGTAATTTTTTTTTTCTTGTACGCTGAAATGCTCCTTATGGAGCTATCAAAAATTGCCGACGACAAAGATTATTTCACTTCATCGTGGCGGGGTATTGGTTAAAGTTTTCAACTAGCAATAATCACACCTCGGGAGACCCTCATTGGTTATGATATTGCCACTGCGCAAAGCTAAATTATAATCAGAAAAGCAAGTCTACTTAAGCATTTGCTGAATTCGTTCTGCTTGGACGTGTTGGACCAACAATTTCGTTCAGAAATATTCATTTAGATTACCCTAGGCAAATTTTAATTTCCATCTCCCATTGGACTAATACCAACAGGGGACAGTTCATTACATACATGAAATAATTTTTGTCTTAATATCGGGTCAAATACTTGAAATTCTGTAAATGTGTATTTTTCTTCCATACATTTCAACAACTTCCTGCACACACAAAAAAAGGGAGGGGGAATTTCAGGTTTTCATTCCAAATTGTTTTTCACATTATGAACTATTGAAGTGAGCGAGCATTACTTTCCAACCAAACAAAATTTATAGTTAATCTGCGTGTTGACGTGAAAAATCAGTTTTCAGTGCCGTGACCAGGATTCGAACCTGGGTTACTACGGATTCATATCTAGTAGGTACCACAACGTAGGGTCCTAACCACTAGACGATCACGGCCAATCCATTGGCCATGATGATTTATATTAAAGTAGCTAAACATGAATTTCATTACTTTGTTGTTTCTTCCCAGAAAGAAAATCTGATGCTTCGCGTATTCCCAAGCGGTCAACCCTACCGTTTACTAACGGGACCAGATTTAGTTCAACTTCCGGCAGATGACAAGAATTTTTCTTACATTTATAGTGTGTTCAGGGAACGGCGCGAACGCAGTCCCCCACTACCAAAAATTGTACTCCCGAGTTAATCACATTTGGATTAATCGCAAGGGTCAGCCCATCCTTAGTGCAATGGAAAGGCCTCGCCCTGAAGGAACCACCTTGGTGATCATGGTTGCCTCTGAGCCAGGTAAGTATGATTGTGGATGCTTTTTCACTTTGTTTAATACTTTGTATACAGCAGAACAATATTGACAAAGAGTGTTCAAGTATTTGACTGACGTTTAGAGAATACCACCCACTTTCTTTCATCGACTTGAATTACGAACTCGAGCAAAATA
Source organism: Daphnia pulicaria (assembly GCF_021234035.1). Taxonomy (NCBI): domain Eukaryota; kingdom Metazoa; phylum Arthropoda; class Branchiopoda; order Diplostraca; family Daphniidae; genus Daphnia; species Daphnia pulicaria. Next base: position 36,101,237 of record NC_060913.1, read on the forward strand.
TAGTAAATAAAGCTCAGTATTTATTTCATGGTCTTGATCTTTGCAAATACTTTTCAAGAAACAAATTGCTTGTTTTTTTTCATTTGGTCGTCCAATTGGCAAATAAGAAAATAAGAAAATCGACTTTTCATATGAAAATACACGCATCTTCATATTTTAAAAAAAAACATCACATCGAAAGATGAACAGTACTAATTAGTTAACACAATCAAGTACGTATTTTTTTATGCTTTTCTTGATATTACGAAAAAAATACAATTAGAAAAAATTACAAACATGTCTACATGACAGTTTTGCAATTATACATGGTCTTTTATTATACGGTGCTAAGACAATTTCTGTTTTATTCAATATGTTCTCCCTCATAGAGGGTGAGCCGATCCCGGAGGTACTGCAATACCGGGTCAACCCGTGGCGGGAGCAGTGCAAGCACTGTATTCCCACCGTATGCCAAAAATCAGTTTAATATTCTGGGGTCCATTTGAACCCGTATCAGATATTAAGCTGATAAGAACAGATACTACACTTTGATCTTAGCCAAAAGGCCGAGAAGCGATAATGTTACAAGGATTACTGCCCAAAATAACCACTGAGGTTCAACACATTTCCGGTGGTGTACGAAGAATACTCATATCACTCAAAACATTCAAGAAATGCTATAAAATATTGAGTTGTTCATTTTTCCAGACGCGACCACTTGATGCTTATAAAGTTCATTTTCATTTGTTTTATTATGCTCATACTGTATTAAGGGAGATACAATTTACGCTGAAGGCGTTGCAAATTTTACTCTCGTTATCACACTAGGTCCTTTTTTTTCAGAATATGGCTTTGCCACGCCACCTGACGACAAAAGCTCTGAACGATAATTAATCATGATTAAATAACAATAACTAAAAGAATGCAATACGATCATAAAGTCATGACACATCCTCAAATTGACCAACCTCACTTTCACAATTTATTTTGCCATACAAGCAGATGATTTAAGGACACGAATACCTGGAATTATTATTAAGATTTATCTCTTTAGATTTTCAAGAATTTAAATTTGTTTTATCATCTCAACCACTCTGAACACGCTAGTTTCCTTCCGCTATTTCACATGGATTTAACGGAAACGGTCCTCAATGACTGTGTTTGATGCTGTCGAGACAGCTACACTCACAGCCTGTTTCACGCTCAGAAACCAGCGTCTTAACTCGTCATCGTGGGTTGAAAGGAGACAAGTTTCTGGTGGGAAACAAGTCAAGATATACTACAGAAATGATCCTGTGAAGTATGATCTTAAATGCAATGTTATTTTGCAGAACTCTAAATAAGGTTTGTACGATCAATGAGCTTTGGCGTAAATTACAGTGCATAGATCGATATTTCGGAATATTAAATTGAGATTTGCAATACTTGACGCACACAGTACATACATTGTCAGGTCTTGCATTTTGTTCATTTATTGAAACACCGAGAAGCTCTTTAATAGTTATAGAACAAGTGACGAGACCAATTTTGGACACAATAAAGAATCCGCGTGCTCATCAAATCAATTTATTACAGTAATGTATTATCGATTGAGAGCCCATTTATCAGCTGGGTGTTTGGCGTGCACCTATAATCCTGCTTCGGGGAGGCTTGGTAGAGTGGATGGCTTGAGTTTAGGAGCCCTGTTTCGTGATACCGCATGTTGATCAGGTGCCCGCACTAAGCTTGACATCAGCATGGATCTGCTAGAGGAATCTAGTAGGTGCAGGTTAGCTAAGGAGGAGCGTAGTGGGTCAGGAGGGAAACCTAGCAGCCAAAAGTTCCCGTGTTCGGCAGTAGTGGGATCGTGCCAGTGAGTGGGCGTCATGCAACAGCCTCAACAAAATAGCCAAACCTCTATCTTTTTTTTTGTCGTTAAAACTACCGAGATCAAACAAACATGCGTTCTACAATATATGGTATCATTAATCAAAGTCCCAGCAATACCCTTTTCAACTAATACCTAAAGAATACATTATATTCCATGTCTCATCTAACTTGGGGAGCAAAAATAAAATTACACCATGCCAACAGCATCCCGTATTCCCAAGCGGTCACCCATCCAAGTACTAACGGGACCCGACATAGCTTAACTTCCGGGAGCTGACGAGACCGGGTGAGTTCTATGTGGTATGGCCGTTGACATCAATTCAGTCGCCATTACCCGACCATATTCGCCTCTAAATCTAGTTCTAATGCTTGCTTACTTTCTGTTCGAAATACACACCAACCTTAGCCAAACAAACGAGGACATATAAGTACATTTGTCAATGGACAACCGAATATAAAATTTGATAATATTTCCAAACGCCACTATTTTTGGCTAACTGTCATTTTTAATTTTCTCGTTCCGGGGATGTCCGATCAATGAGCCAACAATCCAAGTGTCATAAGGCTAACGATTGCTTCCCTTACTTAGCTTGCGTTGCATAAGGATCTCAGAGTCAGAGAGATTAGATAGAGCTGCCCGAAGAAACCACCAACGTACAAGCCTCTCGGCTGTGCCGTGCGCTTCGCGCTTTACTTAGCTTGCGTTGCATAAGGATCTCAGAGCCAGAGAGATTAGATAGAGCTGCCCGAAGAAACCACCAACGTACAAGCCTCTCGGCTGTGCCGTGCGCTTCGCGCACGGCGTTTCAAATATCTTTCAGCAACAAAGAGGTTGGAGGACGTCTAGTAGCCTCTCGGCTGTGCCGTGCGCTTCGCGCACGGCGTTTCAAATATCTTTCAGCAACAAAGAGGTTGGAGGACGTCTAGTAGGCAATATCCAGTAAAAAATACGTTCCTTCCATTTTCAACTAATGCCAAAATAATACATTGTAGTCCATGTAGTATCACCCATCTTGGGAAGCACTTCAATTCAATTGGATTCACAAAAATAAAATAATTCCATGCCAACAGCATCCCGTATTCCCAAGCGGTCACCCATCCAAGTACTAACGGGACCCGACATAGCTTAACTTCCGGGAGCTGACGAGACCGGGTGAGTTCTATGTGGTATGGCCGTTGACATTAAACTAGACGCAATTACCCGACCATATTCGCCTCTAATCTATTACTTGTGCTTGAGATTTATCTTTTTGAAATACACACTAATCTTACCAAAACCACCGAAAAACTATCAGTTTGTCATTTTACAAATGTTGTCAGTATGTAGTAGTAGAATATCTTTGTTTCCGCATACAGACGTTTTTAATTTTTCATTTATTCAAAGTGCCCAATCAGAAGACCGGGCGTTAAAAAAATAAGTCATATAGACTCATCAATGCTCCTAACCACGGAAATCTTTAGTAAAAGGCGAAAGATTTATCCGGGTATTGATTAGAAACCAGAGTAAATAACAGTGGTATGCCTTGTATTTATATTCATTTCAAAATTTTGAAGTGCGCTTGTAAGGTTTTTTTTCGAAACATGCGTTTACATATCAAAATCCTTGTGCAATTCTTTATCAATGGGTACAGTTATTTTAAAGTAAATATCATGTATAAAGCTCGTTAACATGTTTTTGAACGAAACAGTTGTGCGCAGTGTTATTTTTGAAAAAAATGAACGATCTTTATGGTACAAGCCCAACACGTAGGTGGTGGGATCAGATGTTTACCCCGACATTCACCCTACAGCGGTTAACAATTTATTGAACTTCCCCTTTAAACATGGTGGAATCTTTTCACCTTGTCATTTGGAATCACCTTTTCAAATATTTTCCCCGTGTTCACAATGTTCCAACTGACTGATATTAATGGCCTTCAGCGAACGAATTAATCAGCCTTGTCTGACGTGCAATACCAACTAAATGGAAACAAAAATCACTTATACGATTTCACTTTCACCGTTTAATGTTATAAACACACTATGCAACACTCCAATTTTTCTAACTGACTGTAATTTTTTTTTTCTTGTACGCTGAAATGCTCCTTATGGAGCTATCAAAAATTGCCGACGACAAAGATTATTTCACTTCATCGTGGCGGGGTATTGGTTAAAGTTTTCAACTAGCAATAATCACACCTCGGGAGACCCTCATTGGTTATGATATTGCCACTGCGCAAAGCTAAATTATAATCAGAAAAGCAAGTCTACTTAAGCATTTGCTGAATTCGTTCTGCTTGGACGTGTTGGACCAACAATTTCGTTCAGAAATATTCATTTAGATTACCCTAGGCAAATTTTAATTTCCATCTCCCATTGGACTAATACCAACAGGGGACAGTTCATTACATACATGAAATAATTTTTGTCTTAATATCGGGTCAAATACTTGAAATTCTGTAAATGTGTATTTTTCTTCCATACATTTCAACAACTTCCTGCACACACAAAAAAAGGGAGGGGGAATTTCAGGTTTTCATTCCAAATTGTTTTTCACATTATGAACTATTGAAGTGAGCGAGCATTACTTTCCAACCAAACAAAATTTATAGTTAATCTGCGTGTTGACGTGAAAAATCAGTTTTCAGTGCCGTGACCAGGATTCGAACCTGGGTTACTACGGATTCATATCTAGTAGGTACCACAACGTAGGGTCCTAACCACTAGACGATCACGGCCAATCCATTGGCCATGATGATTTATATTAAAGTAGCTAAACATGAATTTCATTACTTTGTTGTTTCTTCCCAGAAAGAAAATCTGATGCTTCGCGTATTCCCAAGCGGTCAACCCTACCGTTTACTAACGGGACCAGATTTAGTTCAACTTCCGGCAGATGACAAGAATTTTTCTTACATTTATAGTGTGTTCAGGGAACGGCGCGAACGCAGTCCCCCACTACCAAAAATTGTACTCCCGAGTTAATCACATTTGGATTAATCGCAAGGGTCAGCCCATCCTTAGTGCAATGGAAAGGCCTCGCCCTGGAGGAACCACCTTGGTGATCATGGTTGCCTCTGAGCCAGGTAAGTATGATTGTGGATGCTTTTTCACTTTGTTTAATACTTTGTATACAGGACGGACGATCACCAAAAATTCTATAATTTTATCACACCGTTTATGGACTATAATCTTTGCAAATAATTACAAACGGTACCTACGAGATCTTCGTCGTTTGCTCGTTCGGGGAATATTCCAGGAATCAAATTCAAGAGAGAAGAATCCGGAGTAAATTTCTGCTTTTTGGTGATCGTGTAATGTAAATACAGCAGAACTTCAGAATGGGAAACACTAAAGTGTGGGAACGCATGTATTGGCTTACGACTATGGCTACCATCTAGCGAGGTTGTTAAAACTACTTTGCATGAGACATCTATCGCAAACCTGTTGAAATGTATACCGGCTAAGCCCGCACAGACGATGCTCAGTTGTTCGTCTCGGACCTTCACAAACATGTCTACATGACAGTTTTGCAATTATACATGGTCTTTTATTATACGGTGCTAAGACAATTTCTGTTTTATTCAATATGTTCTCCCTCATAGAGGGTGAGCCGATCCCGGAGGTACTGCAATACCGGGTCAACCCGTGGCGGGAGCAGTGCAAGCACTGTATTCCCACCGTATGCCAAAAATCAGTTTAATATTCTGGGGTCCATTTGAACCCGTATCAGATATTAAGCTGATAAGAACAGATTAAATTGTTTATTGACAATGAATTTTTATCTCAGTACATAGGTGGCTACGCCAGAGGGGAAATTTTCATCAAATGACGGGGCATTTGGGAGAAGAGATGCAAAATCGGCTGAAAATGCAGGAGAGTATGTCTACACAGAGAGAGAGTTGCGAGAGGAGTTTTACTCATCATTTTTAAGAGTGAGAAGCTGAAGAAGTAGTAGATCGGTGTGGGAAGTCAACGTTGTGGTACAGCCGGCGGAGATGTGGACCCAGGAATCACGTACTTGTGAAGAGTGGACACTTCCGTTCCACACAGCATAGATCAAAGGGAACAAAAAACACCAGGGCATAGCAACAAAAGGTAGAGATAGATCGGTGTGGGAAGTCAACGTTGTGGTACATCCGGCGGAGATTTGGAACCAGGAATCTCGTACGTGTGAAGAGTGGACACTTCCGTTCCACACAGCAGAGATCAAAGAAAACAAAAACAACAGGGCATAGCAACAAAAGGTAGAGATAAACAGTAGGGATCGATCAAGAGGGGGGGCCAATTTTACTTCATGGTGCTTTATCCAGTGTACAGGTGTCAGCAGGCCATCAAGGTAGAGCCATCCAGTTGAAACGGACGGTCAACAGACCATCAAGGAGGAGAAGTGGCAATCCGGTGTGGGAAGTAGAGATCGATCAAGAGGGGGGGCCAATTTTACTTCATGGTGCTTTATCCAGTGTACAGGTGTCAGCAGGCCATCAAGGTAGAGCCATCCAGTTGAAACGGACGGTCAACAGACCATCAAGGAGGAGAAGTGGCAATCCGGTGTGGGAAGTAGAGATAAACAGTAGGGATCGATCAAGAGGGGGGGCCAATTTTACTTCATGGTGCTTTATCCAGTGTACAGGTGTCAGCAGGCCATCAAGGTAGAGCCATCCAGTTGAAACGGACGGTCAACAGACCATCAAGGAGGAGAAGTGGCAATCCGGTGTGGGAAGTCATCTTTGTGGTACATCCGGCGGAGATTTGGACCCAGGAATCACGTACTTGTGAAGAGTGGACACTTCCGTTCCACACAGCATAGATCAAAAGGGAACAAAATCAACAGGGTGTAGCATCAAACGGTAGGGACAATCAAATTTCGGTGCAAAAGAAGTCACAGTACGGTTACGGAAAAATAAGAGAAGAAGGTGATCGCTTCAAAGATCCGACACTAGAGGCTAAAAGACAAAGTGTAGGGGAATAACTGATAAGAACAGATACTACACTTTGATCTTAGCCAAAAGGCCGAGAAGCGATAATGTTACAAGGATTACTGCCCAAAATAACCACTGAGGTTCAACACATTTCCGGTGGTGTACGAAGAATACTCATATCACTCAAAACATTCAAGAAATGCTATAAAATATTGAGTTGTTCATTTTTCCAGACGCGACCACTTGATGCTTATAAAGTTCATTTTCATTTGTTTTATTATGCTCATACTGTATTAAGGGAGATACAATTTACGCTGAAGGCGTTGCAAATTTTACTCTCGTTATCACACTAGGTCCTTTTTTTTCAGAATATGGCTTTGCCACGCCACCTGACGACAAAAGCTCTGAACGATAATTAATCATGATTAAATAACAATAACTAAAAGAATGCAATACGATCATAAAGTCATGACACATCCTCAAATTGACCAACCTCACTTTCACAATTTATTTTGCCATACAAGCAGATGATTTAAGGACACGAATACCTGGAATTATTATTAAGATTTATCTCTTTAGATTTTCAAGAATTTAAATTTGTTTTATCATCTCAACCACTCTGAACACGCTAGTTTCCTTCCGCTATTTCACATGGATTTAACGGAAACGGTCCTCAATGACTGTGTTTGATGCTGTCGAGACAGCTACACTCACAGCCTGTTTCACGCTCAGAAACCAGCGTCTTAACTCGTCATCGTGGGTTGAAAGGAGACAAGTTTCTGGTGGGAAACAAGTCAAGATATACTACAGAAATGATCCTGTGAAGTATGATCTTAAATGCAATGTTATTTTGCAGAACTCTAAATAAGGTTTGTACGATCAATGAGCTTTGGCGTAAATTACAGTGCATAGATCGATATTTCGGAATATTAAATTGAGATTTGCAATACTTGACGCACACAGTACATACATTGTCAGGTCTTGCATTTTGTTCATTTATTGAAACACCGAGAAGCTCTTTAATAGTTATAGAACAAGTGACGAGACCAATTTTGGACACAATAAAGAATCCGCGTGCTCATCAAATCAATTTATTACAGTAATGTATTATCGATTGAGAGCCCATTTATCAGCTGGGTGTTTGGCGTGCACCTATAATCCTGCTTCGGGGAGGCTTGGTAGAGTGGATGGCTTGAGTTTAGGAGCCCTGTTTCGTGATACCGCATGTTGATCAGGTGCCCGCACTAAGCTTGACATCAGCATGGATCTGCTAGAGGAATCTAGTAGGTGCAGGTTAGCTAAGGAGGAGCGTAGTGGGTCAGGAGGGAAACCTAGCAGCCAAAAGTTCCCGTGTTCGGCAGTAGTGGGATCGTGCCAGTGAGTGGGCGTCATGCAACAGCCTCAACAAAATAGCCAAACCTCTATCTTTTTTTTTGTCGTTAAAACTACCGAGATCAAACAAACATGCGTTCTACAATATATGGTATCATTAATCAAAGTCCCAGCAATACCCTTTTCAACTAATACCTAAAGAATACATTATATTCCATGTCTCATCTAACTTGGGGAGCAAAAATAAAATTACACCATGCCAACAGCATCCCGTATTCCCAAGCGGTCACCCATCCAAGTACTAACGGGACCCGACATAGCTTAACTTCCGGGAGCTGACGAGACCGGGTGAGTTCTATGTGGTATGGCCGTTGACATCAATTCAGTCGCCATTACCCGACCATATTCGCCTCTAAATCTAGTTCTAATGCTTGCTTACTTTCTGTTCGAAATACACACCAACCTTAGCCAAACAAACGAGGACATATAAGTACATTTGTCAATGGACAACCGAATATAAAATTTGATAATATTTCCAAACGCCACTATTTTTGGCTAACTGTCATTTTTAATTTTCTCGTTCCGGGGATGTCCGATCAATGAGCCAACAATCCAAGTGTCATAAGGCTAACGATTGCTTCCCTTACTTAGCTTGCGTTGCATAAGGATCTCAGAGTCAGAGAGATTAGATAGAGCTGCCCGAAGAAACCACCAACGTACAAGCCTCTCGGCTGTGCCGTGCGCTTCGCGCTTTACTTAGCTTGCGTTGCATAAGGATCTCAGAGCCAGAGAGATTAGATAGAGCTGCCCGAAGAAACCACCAACGTACAAGCCTCTCGGCTGTGCCGTGCGCTTCGCGCACGGCGTTTCAAATATCTTTCAGCAACAAAGAGGTTGGAGGACGTCTAGTAGCCTCTCGGCTGTGCCGTGCGCTTCGCGCACGGCGTTTCAAATATCTTTCAGCAACAAAGAGGTTGGAGGACGTCTAGTAGGCAATATCCAGTAAAAAATACGTTCCTTCCATTTTCAACTAATGCCAAAATAATACATTGTAGTCCATGTAGTATCACCCATCTTGGGAAGCACTTCAATTCAATTGGATTCACAAAAATAAAATAATTCCATGCCAACAGCATCCCGTATTCCCAAGCGGTCACCCATCCAAGTACTAACGGGACCCGACATAGCTTAACTTCCGGGAGCTGACGAGACCGGGTGAGTTCTATGTGGTATGGCCGTTGACATTAAACTAGACGCAATTACCCGACCATATTCGCCTCTAATCTATTACTTGTGCTTGAGATTTATCTTTTTGAAATACACACTAATCTTACCAAAACCACCGAAAAACTATCAGTTTGTCATTTTACAAATGTTGTCAGTATGTAGTAGTAGAATATCTTTGTTTCCGCATACAGACGTTTTTAATTTTTCATTTATTCAAAGTGCCCAATCAGAAGACCGGGCGTTAAAAAAATAAGTCATATAGACTCATCAATGCTCCTAACCACGGAAATCTTTAGTAAAAGGCGAAAGATTTATCCGGGTATTGATTAGAAACCAGAGTAAATAACAGTGGTATGCCTTGTATTTATATTCATTTCAAAATTTTGAAGTGCGCTTGTAAGGTTTTTTTTCGAAACATGCGTTTACATATCAAAATCCTTGTGCAATTCTTTATCAATGGGTACAGTTATTTTAAAGTAAATATCATGTATAAAGCTCGTTAACATGTTTTTGAACGAAACAGTTGTGCGCAGTGTTATTTTTGAAAAAAATGAACGATCTTTATGGTACAAGCCCAACACGTAGGTGGTGGGATCAGATGTTTACCCCGACATTCACCCTACAGCGGTTAACAATTTATTGAACTTCCCCTTTAAACATGGTGGAATCTTTTCACCTTGTCATTTGGAATCACCTTTTCAAATATTTTCCCCGTGTTCACAATGTTCCAACTGACTGATATTAATGGCCTTCAGCGAACGAATTAATCAGCCTTGTCTGACGTGCAATACCAACTAAATGGAAACAAAAATCACTTATACGATTTCACTTTCACCGTTTAATGTTATAAACACACTATGCAACACTCCAATTTTTCTAACTGACTGTAATTTTTTTTTTCTTGTACGCTGAAATGCTCCTGATGGAGCTATCAAAAATTGCCGACGACAAAGATTATTTCACTTCATCGTGGCGGGGTATTGGTTAAAGTTTTCAACTAGCAATAATCACACCTCGGGAGACCCTCATTGGTTATGATATTGCCACTGCGCAAAGCTAAATTATAATCAGAAAAGCAAGTCTACTTAAGCATTTGCTGAATTCGTTCTGCTTGGACGTGTTGGACCAACAATTTCGTTCAGAAATATTCATTTAGATTACCCTAGGCAAATTTTAATTTCCATCTCCCATTGGACTAATACCAACAGGGGACAGTTCATTACATACATGAAATAATTTTTGTCTTAATATCGGGTCAAATACTTGAAATTCTGTAAATGTGTATTTTTCTTCCATACATTTCAACAACTTCCTGCACACACAAAAAAAGGGAGGGGGAATTTCAGGTTTTCATTCCAAATTGTTTTTCACATTATGAACTATTGAAGTGAGCGAGCATTACTTTCCAACCAAACAAAATTTATAGTTAATCTGCGTGTTGACGTGAAAAATCAGTTTTCAGTGCCGTGACCAGGATTCGAACCTGGGTTACTACGGATTCATATCTAGTAGGTACCACAACGTAGGGTCCTAACCACTAGACGATCACGGCCAATCCATTGGCCATGATGATTTATATTAAAGTAGCTAAACATGAATTTCATTACTTTGTTGTTTCTTCCCAGAAAGAAAATCTGATGCTTCGCGTATTCCCAAGCGGTCAACCCTACCGTTTACTAACGGGACCAGATTTAGTTCAACTTCCGGCAGATGACAAGAATTTTTCTTACATTTATAGTGTGTTCAGGGAACGGCGCGAACGCAGTCCCCCACTACCAAAAATTGTACTCCCGAGTTAATCACATTTGGATTAATCGCAAGGGTCAGCCCATCCTTAGTGCAATGGAAAGGCCTCGCCCTGGAGGAACCACCTTGGTGATCATGGTTGCCTCTGAGCCAGGTAAGTATGATTGTGGATGCTTTTTCACTTTGTTTAATACTTTGTATACAGCAGAACAATATTGACAAAGAGTGTTCAAGTATTTGACTGACGTTTAGAGAATACCACCCACTTTCTTTCATCGACTTGAATTACGAACTCGAGCAAAATATAGTAAATAAAGCTCAGTATTTATTTCATGGTCTTGATCTTTGCAAATACTTTTCAAGAAACAAATTGCTTGTTTTTTTTCATTTGGTCGTCCAATTGGCAAATAAGAAAATAAGAAAATCGACTTTTCATATGAAAATACACGCATCTTCATATTTTAAAAAAAAACATCACATCGAAAGATGAACAGTACTAATTAGTTAACACAATCAAGTACGTATTTTTTTATGCTTTTCTTGATATTACGAAAAAAATACAATTAGAAAAAATTACAAACATGTCTACATGACAGTTTTGCAATTATACATGGTCTTTTATTATACGGTGCTAAGACAATTTCTGTTTTATTCAATATGTTCTCCCTCATAGAGGGTGAGCCGATCCCGGAGGTACTGCAATACCGGGTCAACCCGTGGCGGGAGCAGTGCAAGCACTGTATTCCCACCGTATGCCAAAAATCAGTTTAATATTCTGGGGTCCATTTGAACCCGTATCAGATATTAAGCTGATAAGAACAGATACTACACTTTGATCTTAGCCAAAAGGCCGAGAAGCGATAATGTTACAAGGATTACTGCCCAAAATAACCACTGAGGTTCAACACATTTCCGGTGGTGTACGAAGAATACTCATATCACTCAAAACATTCAAGAAATGCTATAAAATATTGAGTTGTTCATTTTTCCAGACGCGACCACTTGATGCTTATAAAGTTCATTTTCATTTGTTTTATTATGCTCATACTGTATTAAGGGAGATACAATTTACGCTGAAGGCGTTGCAAATTTTACTCTCGTTATCACACTAGGTCCTTTTTTTTCAGAATATGGCTTTGCCACGCCACCTGACGACAAAAGCTCTGAACGATAATTAATCATGATTAAATAACAATAACTAAAAGAATGCAATACGATCATAAAGTCATGACACATCCTCAAATTGACCAACCTCACTTTCACAATTTATTTTGCCATACAAGCAGATGATTTAAGGACACGAATACCTGGAATTATTATTAAGATTTATCTCTTTAGATTTTCAAGAATTTAAATTTGTTTTATCATCTCAACCACTCTGAACACGCTAGTTTCCTTCCGCTATTTCACATGGATTTAACGGAAACGGTCCTCAATGACTGTGTTTGATGCTGTCGAGACAGCTACACTCACAGCCTGTTTCACGCTCAGAAACCAGCGTCTTAACTCGTCATCGTGGGTTGAAAGGAGACAAGTTTCTGGTGGGAAACAAGTCAAGATATACTACAGAAATGATCCTGTGAAGTATGATCTTAAATGCAATGTTATTTTGCAGAACTCTAAATAAGGTTTGTACGATCAATGAGCTTTGGCGTAAATTACAGTGCATAGATCGATATTTCGGAATATTAAATTGAGATTTGCAATACTTGACGCACACAGTACATACATTGTCAGGTCTTGCATTTTGTTCATTTATTGAAACACCGAGAAGCTCTTTAATAGTTATAGAACAAGTGACGAGACCAATTTTGGACACAATAAAGAATCCGCGTGCTCATCAAATCAATTTATTACAGTAATGTATTATCGATTGAGAGCCCATTTATCAGCTGGGTGTTTGGCGTGCACCTATAATCCTGCTTCGGGGAGGCTTGGTAGAGTGGATGGCTTGAGTTTAGGAGCCCTGTTTCGTGATACCGCATGTTGATCAGGTGCCCGCACTAAGCTTGACATCAGCATGGATCTGCTAGAGGAATCTAGTAGGTGCAGGTTAGCTAAGGAGGAGCGTAGTGGGTCAGGAGGGAAACCTAGCAGCCAAAAGTTCCCGTGTTCGGCAGTAGTGGGATCGTGCCAGTGAGTGGGCGTCATGCAACAGCCTCAACAAAATAGCCAAACCTCTATCTTTTTTTTTGTCGTTAAAACTACCGAGATCAAACAAACATGCGTTCTACAATATATGGTATCATTAATCAAAGTCCCAGCAATACCCTTTTCAACTAATACCTAAAGAATACATTATATTCCATGTCTCATCTAACTTGGGGAGCAAAAATAAAATTACACCATGCCAACAGCATCCCGTATTCCCAAGCGGTCACCCATCCAAGTACTAACGGGACCCGACATAGCTTAACTTCCGGGAGCTGACGAGACCGGGTGAGTTCTATGTGGTATGGCCGTTGACATCAATTCAGTCGCCATTACCCGACCATATTCGCCTCTAAATCTAGTTCTAATGCTTGCTTACTTTCTGTTCGAAATACACACCAACCTTAGCCAAACAAACGAGGACATATAAGTACATTTGTCAATGGACAACCGAATATAAAATTTGATAATATTTCCAAACGCCACTATTTTTGGCTAACTGTCATTTTTAATTTTCTCGTTCCGGGGATGTCCGATCAATGAGCCAACAATCCAAGTGTCATAAGGCTAACGATTGCTTCCCTTACTTAGCTTGCGTTGCATAAGGATCTCAGAGTCAGAGAGATTAGATAGAGCTGCCCGAAGAAACCACCAACGTACAAGCCTCTCGGCTGTGCCGTGCGCTTCGCGCTTTACTTAGCTTGCGTTGCATAAGGATCTCAGAGCCAGAGAGATTAGATAGAGCTGCCCGAAGAAACCACCAACGTACAAGCCTCTCGGCTGTGCCGTGCGCTTCGCGCACGGCGTTTCAAATATCTTTCAGCAACAAAGAGGTTGGAGGACGTCTAGTAGCCTCTCGGCTGTGCCGTGCGCTTCGCGCACGGCGTTTCAAATATCTTTCAGCAACAAAGAGGTTGGAGGACGTCTAGTAGGCAATATCCAGTAAAAAATACGTTCCTTCCATTTTCAACTAATGCCAAAATAATACATTGTAGTCCATGTAGTATCACCCATCTTGGGAAGCACTTCAATTCAATTGGATTCACAAAAATAAAATAATTCCATGCCAACAGCATCCCGTATTCCCAAGCGGTCACCCATCCAAGTACTAACGGGACCCGACATAGCTTAACTTCCGGGAGCTGACGAGACCGGGTGAGTTCTATGTGGTATGGCCGTTGACATTAAACTAGACGCAATTACCCGACCATATTCGCCTCTAATCTATTACTTGTGCTTGAGATTTATCTTTTTGAAATACACACTAATCTTACCAAAACCACCGAAAAACTATCAGTTTGTCATTTTACAAATGTTGTCAGTATGTAGTAGTAGAATATCTTTGTTTCCGCATACAGACGTTTTTAATTTTTCATTTATTCAAAGTGCCCAATCAGAAGACCGGGCGTTAAAAAAATAAGTCATATAGACTCATCAATGCTCCTAACCACGGAAATCTTTAGTAAAAGGCGAAAGATTTATCCGGGTATTGATTAGAAACCAGAGTAAATAACAGTGGTATGCCTTGTATTTATATTCATTTCAAAATTTTGAAGTGCGCTTGTAAGGTTTTTTTTCGAAACATGCGTTTACATATCAAAATCCTTGTGCAATTCTTTATCAATGGGTACAGTTATTTTAAAGTAAATATCATGTATAAAGCTCGTTAACATGTTTTTGAACGAAACAGTTGTGCGCAGTGTTATTTTTGAAAAAAATGAACGATCTTTATGGTACAAGCCCAACACGTAGGTGGTGGGATCAGATGTTTACCCCGACATTCACCCTACAGCGGTTAACAATTTATTGAACTTCCCCTTTAAACATGGTGGAATCTTTTCACCTTGTCATTTGGAATCACCTTTTCAAATATTTTCCCCGTGTTCACAATGTTCCAACTGACTGATATTAATGGCCTTCAGCGAACGAATTAATCAGCCTTGTCTGACGTGCAATACCAACTAAATGGAAACAAAAATCACTTATACGATTTCACTTTCACCGTTTAATGTTATAAACACACTATGCAACACTCCAATTTTTCTAACTGACTGTAATTTTTTTTTTCTTGTACGCTGAAATGCTCCTGATGGAGCTATCAAAAATTGCCGACGACAAAGATTATTTCACTTCATCGTGGCGGGGTATTGGTTAAAGTTTTCAACTAGCAATAATCACACCTCGGGAGACCCTCATTGGTTATGATATTGCCACTGCGCAAAGCTAAATTATAATCAGAAAAGCAAGTCTACTTAAGCATTTGCTGAATTCGTTCTGCTTGGACGTGTTGGACCAACAATTTCGTTCAGAAATATTCATTTAGATTACCCTAGGCAAATTTTAATTTCCATCTCCCATTGGACTAATACCAACAGGGGACAGTTCATTACATACATGAAATAATTTTTGTCTTAATATCGGGTCAAATACTTGAAATTCTGTAAATGTGTATTTTTCTTCCATACATTTCAACAACTTCCTGCACACACAAAAAAAGGGAGGGGGAATTTCAGGTTTTCATTCCAAATTGTTTTTCACATTATGAACTATTGAAGTGAGCGAGCATTACTTTCCAACCAAACAAAATTTATAGTTAATCTGCGTGTTGACGTGAAAAATCAGTTTTCAGTGCCGTGACCAGGATTCGAACCTGGGTTACTACGGATTCATATCTAGTAGGTACCACAACGTAGGGTCCTAACCACTAGACGATCACGGCCAATCCATTGGCCATGATGATTTATATTAAAGTAGCTAAACATGAATTTCATTACTTTGTTGTTTCTTCCCAGAAAGAAAATCTGATGCTTCGCGTATTCCCAAGCGGTCAACCCTACCGTTTACTAACGGGACCAGATTTAGTTCAACTTCCGGCAGATGACAAGAATTTTTCTTACATTTATAGTGTGTTCAGGGAACGGCGCGAACGCAGTCCCCCACTACCAAAAATTGTACTCCCGAGTTAATCACATTTGGATTAATCGCAAGGGTCAGCCCATCCTTAGTGCAATGGAAAGGCCTCGCCCTGGAGGAACCACCTTGGTGATCATGGTTGCCTCTGAGCCAGGTAAGTATGATTGTGGATGCTTTTTCACTTTGTTTAATACTTTGTATACAGCAGAACAATATTGACAAAGAGTGTTCAAGTATTTGACTGACGTTTAGAGAATACCACCCACTTTCTTTCATCGACTTGAATTACGAACTCGAGCAAAATATAGTAAATAAAGCTCAGTATTTATTTCATGGTCTTGATCTTTGCAAATACTTTTCAAGAAACAAATTGCTTGTTTTTTTTCATTTGGTCGTCCAATTGGCAAATAAGAAAATAAGAAAATCGACTTTTCATATGAAAATACACGCATCTTCATATTTTAAAAAAAAACATCACATCGAAAGATGAACAGTACTAATTAGTTAACACAATCAAGTACGTATTTTTTTATGCTTTTCTTGATATTACGAAAAAAATACAATTAGAAAAAATTACAAACATGTCTACATGACAGTTTTGCAATTATACATGGTCTTTTATTATACGGTGCTAAGACAATTTCTGTTTTATTCAATATGTTCTCCCTCATAGAGGGTGAGCCGATCCCGGAGGTACTGCAATACCGGGTCAACCCGTGGCGGGAGCAGTGCAAGCACTGTATTCCCACCGTATGCCAAAAATCAGTTTAATATTCTGGGGTCCATTTGAACCCGTATCAGATATTAAGCTGATAAGAACAGATACTACACTTTGATCTTAGCCAAAAGGCCGAGAAGCGATAATGTTACAAGGATTACTGCCCAAAATAACCACTGAGGTTCAACACATTTCCGGTGGTGTACGAAGAATACTCATATCACTCAAAACATTCAAGAAATGCTATAAAATATTGAGTTGTTCATTTTTCCAGACGCGACCACTTGATGCTTATAAAGTTCATTTTCATTTGTTTTATTATGCTCATACTGTATTAAGGGAGATACAATTTACGCTGAAGGCGTTGCAAATTTTACTCTCGTTATCACACTAGGTCCTTTTTTTTCAGAATATGGCTTTGCCACGCCACCTGACGACAAAAGCTCTGAACGATAATTAATCATGATTAAATAACAATAACTAAAAGAATGCAATACGATCATAAAGTCATGACACATCCTCAAATTGACCAACCTCACTTTCACAATTTATTTTGCCATACAAGCAGATGATTTAAGGACACGAATACCTGGAATTATTATTAAGATTTATCTCTTTAGATTTTCAAGAATTTAAATTTGTTTTATCATCTCAACCACTCTGAACACGCTAGTTTCCTTCCGCTATTTCACATGGATTTAACGGAAACGGTCCTCAATGACTGTGTTTGATGCTGTCGAGACAGCTACACTCACAGCCTGTTTCACGCTCAGAAACCAGCGTCTTAACTCGTCATCGTGGGTTGAAAGGAGACAAGTTTCTGGTGGGAAACAAGTCAAGATATACTACAGAAATGATCCTGTGAAGTATGATCTTAAATGCAATGTTATTTTGCAGAACTCTAAATAAGGTTTGTACGATCAATGAGCTTTGGCGTAAATTACAGTGCATAGATCGATATTTCGGAATATTAAATTGAGATTTGCAATACTTGACGCACACAGTACATACATTGTCAGGTCTTGCATTTTGTTCATTTATTGAAACACCGAGAAGCTCTTTAATAGTTATAGAACAAGTGACGAGACCAATTTTGGACACAATAAAGAATCCGCGTGCTCATCAAATCAATTTATTACAGTAATGTATTATCGATTGAGAGCCCATTTATCAGCTGGGTGTTTGGCGTGCACCTATAATCCTGCTTCGGGGAGGCTTGGTAGAGTGGATGGCTTGAGTTTAGGAGCCCTGTTTCGTGATACCGCATGTTGATCAGGTGCCCGCACTAAGCTTGACATCAGCATGGATCTGCTAGAGGAATCTAGTAGGTGCAGGTTAGCTAAGGAGGAGCGTAGTGGGTCAGGAGGGAAACCTAGCAGCCAAAAGTTCCCGTGTTCGGCAGTAGTGGGATCGTGCCAGTGAGTGGGCGTCATGCAACAGCCTCAACAAAATAGCCAAACCTCTATCTTTTTTTTTGTCGTTAAAACTACCGAGATCAAACAAACATGCGTTCTACAATATATGGTATCATTAATCAAAGTCCCAGCAATACCCTTTTCAACTAATACCTAAAGAATACATTATATTCCATGTCTCATCTAACTTGGGGAGCAAAAATAAAATTACACCATGCCAACAGCATCCCGTATTCCCAAGCGGTCACCCATCCAAGTACTAACGGGACCCGACATAGCTTAACTTCCGGGAGCTGACGAGACCGGGTGAGTTCTATGTGGTATGGCCGTTGACATCAATTCAGTCGCCATTACCCGACCATATTCGCCTCTAAATCTAGTTCTAATGCTTGCTTACTTTCTGTTCGAAATACACACCAACCTTAGCCAAACAAACGAGGACATATAAGTACATTTGTCAATGGACAACCGAATATAAAATTTGATAATATTTCCAAACGCCACTATTTTTGGCTAACTGTCATTTTTAATTTTCTCGTTCCGGGGATGTCCGATCAATGAGCCAACAATCCAAGTGTCATAAGGCTAACGATTGCTTCCCTTACTTAGCTTGCGTTGCATAAGGATCTCAGAGTCAGAGAGATTAGATAGAGCTGCCCGAAGAAACCACCAACGTACAAGCCTCTCGGCTGTGCCGTGCGCTTCGCGCTTTACTTAGCTTGCGTTGCATAAGGATCTCAGAGCCAGAGAGATTAGATAGAGCTGCCCGAAGAAACCACCAACGTACAAGCCTCTCGGCTGTGCCGTGCGCTTCGCGCACGGCGTTTCAAATATCTTTCAGCAACAAAGAGGTTGGAGGACGTCTAGTAGCCTCTCGGCTGTGCCGTGCGCTTCGCGCACGGCGTTTCAAATATCTTTCAGCAACAAAGAGGTTGGAGGACGTCTAGTAGGCAATATCCAGTAAAAAATACGTTCCTTCCATTTTCAACTAATGCCAAAATAATACATTGTAGTCCATGTAGTATCACCCATCTTGGGAAGCACTTCAATTCAATTGGATTCACAAAAATAAAATAATTCCATGCCAACAGCATCCCGTATTCCCAAGCGGTCACCCATCCAAGTACTAACGGGACCCGACATAGCTTAACTTCCGGGAGCTGACGAGACCGGGTGAGTTCTATGTGGTATGGCCGTTGACATTAAACTAGACGCAATTACCCGACCATATTCGCCTCTAATCTATTACTTGTGCTTGAGATTTATCTTTTTGAAATACACACTAATCTTACCAAAACCACCGAAAAACTATCAGTTTGTCATTTTACAAATGTTGTCAGTATGTAGTAGTAGAATATCTTTGTTTCCGCATACAGACGTTTTTAATTTTTCATTTATTCAAAGTGCCCAATCAGAAGACCGGGCGTTAAAAAAATAAGTCATATAGACTCATCAATGCTCCTAACCACGGAAATCTTTAGTAAAAGGCGAAAGATTTATCCGGGTATTGATTAGAAACCAGAGTAAATAACAGTGGTATGCCTTGTATTTATATTCATTTCAAAATTTTGAAGTGCGCTTGTAAGGTTTTTTTTCGAAACATGCGTTTACATATCAAAATCCTTGTGCAATTCTTTATCAATGGGTACAGTTATTTTAAAGTAAATATCATGTATAAAGCTCGTTAACATGTTTTTGAACGAAACAGTTGTGCGCAGTGTTATTTTTGAAAAAAATGAACGATCTTTATGGTACAAGCCCAACACGTAGGTGGTGGGATCAGATGTTTACCCCGACATTCACCCTACAGCGGTTAACAATTTATTGAACTTCCCCTTTAAACATGGTGGAATCTTTTCACCTTGTCATTTGGAATCACCTTTTCAAATATTTTCCCCGTGTTCACAATGTTCCAACTGACTGATATTAATGGCCTTCAGCGAACGAATTAATCAGCCTTGTCTGACGTGCAATACCAACTAAATGGAAACAAAAATCACTTATACGATTTCACTTTCACCGTTTAATGTTATAAACACACTATGCAACACTCCAATTTTTCTAACTGACTGTAATTTTTTTTTTCTTGTACGCTGAAATGCTCCTGATGGAGCTATCAAAAATTGCCGACGACAAAGATTATTTCACTTCATCGTGGCGGGGTATTGGTTAAAGTTTTCAACTAGCAATAATCACACCTCGGGAGACCCTCATTGGTTATGATATTGCCACTGCGCAAAGCTAAATTATAATCAGAAAAGCAAGTCTACTTAAGCATTTGCTGAATTCGTTCTGCTTGGACGTGTTGGACCAACAATTTCGTTCAGAAATATTCATTTAGATTACCCTAGGCAAATTTTAATTTCCATCTCCCATTGGACTAATACCAACAGGGGACAGTTCATTACATACATGAAATAATTTTTGTCTTAATATCGGGTCAAATACTTGAAATTCTGTAAATGTGTATTTTTCTTCCATACATTTCAACAACTTCCTGCACACACAAAAAAAGGGAGGGGGAATTTCAGGTTTTCATTCCAAATTGTTTTTCACATTATGAACTATTGAAGTGAGCGAGCATTACTTTCCAACCAAACAAAATTTATAGTTAATCTGCGTGTTGACGTGAAAAATCAGTTTTCAGTGCCGTGACCAGGATTCGAACCTGGGTTACTACGGATTCATATCTAGTAGGTACCACAACGTAGGGTCCTAACCACTAGACGATCACGGCCAATCCATTGGCCATGATGATTTATATTAAAGTAGCTAAACATGAATTTCATTACTTTGTTGTTTCTTCCCAGAAAGAAAATCTGATGCTTCGCGTATTCCCAAGCGGTCAACCCTACCGTTTACTAACGGGACCAGATTTAGTTCAACTTCCGGCAGATGACAAGAATTTTTCTTACATTTATAGTGTGTTCAGGGAACGGCGCGAACGCAGTCCCCCACTACCAAAAATTGTACTCCCGAGTTAATCACATTTGGATTAATCGCAAGGGTCAGCCCATCCTTAGTGCAATGGAAAGGCCTCGCCCTGGAGGAACCACCTTGGTGATCATGGTTGCCTCTGAGCCAGGTAAGTATGATTGTGGATGCTTTTTCACTTTGTTTAATACTTTGTATACAGCAGAACAATTGTTACGGATGGAAATTTGACACCTCAGCGCCCTTAGGGCACCGAAATTCCCATCCCGGGACAAAGCGGTCCAGACCACAGGCAGTGGCAATTCCGACACCGTAGAGCTAATATCTCTCCCGATTCTCGATCCGAGACAATTCAAGCTCGTTTTGTATCGAACTCATTTTCTCAAATTGTACTCTTTCGTGTCAATACAAAAGTGCTAATTTTTCCCCCCACACTGATCACTCGAATTTATCGACCCGTTATTTCGCTCGTAACAATTGGTGCATCGACCGATGCGACTCGAATCTGACGCCGTCAAACGTGATTAGTGTGCCGTATCCGACCACATCTTCGACATCGAACTTCTTTTGGTAACTCTTTCGTGTTTGTTGTGTTCATTATCAATTTCTGAGCTCCGACAGCTCAGAAATTCCGTGTCACGCAATCCAACAATTTTTTGCCAGTCACGTGGGAAATTTTTCCCCCCAATCCCACCCTCTTTTCATCGTCGTAACGTGGCCATTTGGCTCCAAAACACCAAGCTGCCGCGCCGTAGCAACAGCGAACCCAGCAGGGCCCGCCAAGCTGCCCGTCACAAACAAAGCCGAGAGTCAGCAGGCGTGCAACGGGAGCGGGAACGGCAAGCAAGAAGAGCGCTGTTGATTGAAGAAAGAAGAGAGGAGGAAAGAAGGCGACTGATTGAAGAACGAACGCGTGAGGCTCAGCGAATTTATCAAGAATTGAAAAAATCGGCTAGCCAACAACAACAACTACACAGTGCCGAAAATCAAGAAGAGCAAGAGCAAGAAGAATTCATCCTGCAGCTTGCGATCGAACCATCCGAAAATTACGGTAATATCAATTAGTCCTAAGCTTCGGCTGGTTGGGCTGTTGATACCCGTCTGTTGGCAGCTAGTCCTAGGCTTCGGCCGGTTGGGCTGTTGCTAATTCACTCCGAAGCACTTAGTCCTAGGTTTCGACCAGTTGGGCTGGTGCTAATCCCAAAAATCCGAACATCCGACTCCGAAAAATTCCGAATCCGAACATCCGACGACGAAAAATCCGAACATCCGACTCCGAAAATTCCGACTCCGAACATCCGACTCCGAAAACTCCGAAAATCCGACTCCGAAAATTCCGACTCCGCATCCGACTCCGATTAATCCGTCTCTGAATTTCCGCATTCCGAATTCCGCATTTGACTCTGTCCGTCCCGATCTTTACTGAATCCCGCACCACGCAAGGCCAGCTGGCCGTCAAACGAGTGGGGGTGCAGTAAAAGCCAATCGTCTTTCATCTTCACCTCATCGATCATCATTCTTTTCATCATCGTTTCATCTCACCTTCGTTCGCCGTTCAAACTTTCTGCTTTCCGAGTTATAAGATGGACGCCGATTTAGAAAATCAGCCGGGCCCATCTGACGAATTTGACCAAAGCTCCGACAACAGCGACTCTCCACCGCTGGTCAGTGCAAAGCAATTAAAACGGGAGCGCACGGTTGAAAAAGCAAGACACACCAAGTTGATTACAAAAATCAATCAACACATCGCTGGACTGGGTAGCAAACGGGAGCTAGCAGTGCATCGCGCGTCACTAGCCGATCAACTAGAAGAATGCACAGCGGCTCATGAGCGATACATCAAAGCGCCAGATTTCAACGCAAAGAAAAAAGAAGACCCAAACGACTGGATCAGAAAATGTGAAGCAAAAACGATGGAAGTTTATGGCAAAATCGACAGATATATCCGCACGCCGCGGTCCTCCATACACTCATCGGTCGGCGACGAAGCAGCGTTTAACAACACGTTAACAAAACAACCCGAAAATCCAGACTCGGTAGTTGGTTCATCAGTTTCAAAATCGAAAGCGTCACAACGTTCCGACTCCGCCGCCATCATAAGCGAGATGCAGCAACGTCTAAATCAAGAAGCGGAGTTAAGAAGGAGCGTCGAAGATCAACTTTCAAAAGCGACGATAACTTTGACGCAGATGACCCTCGATTCCGTGAGAATTTCCAGCGAAATCGAACGCAACGCTGAGCTACAACGAAAATTCCAGCAGCAAGCTGATCAGATGGCGAAAGAAAAAAGAGACAGCGACGAGGCCGAACTTCAATATCGAACTCTGGTTGAAAAAGATAAACGAGAGACGAACGAAAAACACGAAAGGGCTATGGAAGCCGTCGACACCCGAATCAAACAGCTAGAAGAGCTGTCACGGCAGAAAAAAGAAGTTGAACGTTCCGAAAAAGCTGAGGCCCCGGGACAGGGAGCCATCCAGAAAAAGCGTGTAGACTTCAGCGGCCACAACACGGAAGTTACAGCTGAAGGGACCAAGGAAACGGACGACAATGGCAACAGAGAATATTTGATTCGACGACCAACACCAAATTTTTCTCGCGACAAACCGGAAGCTGCCAATCCAAGTTCCAATCCTGGCATTTTCAACAGCAGCACCTTTGACGATTTGAATTTAGACGGCGATCAAGATCCGTCATTCAACCGCTACGTTCCGCCTTCCTTTGGAGCGCAAAACTATCAGACGTCATTCTTCCAGCCCACCGCTCCGCTTTTATTCGGAACGCAAAACCATAGTGCGAGATTCTTCCAGTCCACCGCTCCGCCTTCATTTGGAGAAGCGAATAAAAAACCGACAGAAAAAAACGAAAGTCGGAACAGCCCGACAGTCGACTCGTCAAAATGGTCGTTCAACAACACGAAAAGCGGGCCGGCTGCTGGCAACACCCCGAACCGAAAATCCGTATTCCGAATGCCGCGACTAGATCTTGACCCGTTCGATGGCGATCCAAGAAAGTGGCCGACTTTCATCGCCAATTTTAGAGATTTAGTCAACGACGATCAGGCGATATCAAGCACTCAAAAAATGGCGCTTCTCCGAAGTTGTTTGAAATCAAACATTCAGCAGAGTCTGGGTGATTGTCTAAACGATCCAGCTTTGTATGAAGCAGCGCTTGAAGAGCTCGAGTGTACATATGGCCATCCTCATCTAATTTCAAGAACGTACATTAGAAGCATTCTTGATCTTCCGAAAGTTCCGCATTTTAACGACTATCGAGCCCTCTTAGGATTTTCTACGTCCCTGCGTGGCGCCGTGTCGTCGCTGAAAAATGGCGGCTACGAAAATGAGCTGAATTCCGGCGGCCTACTAGAAATAATTATCGACAAGCTCCCTGCTGACATTCAAAGCAAGTGGGGGAAGAAGATAGTAAAAGTACACCCGCAATTCCTGACTCTGCAAGATTTTGTACCGTGGCTGCACACCATCGTGAAAGCCGAAATGGTTGTGAAGCACGCCAAAGCGTCAAATTCTCAACCGACAGAAGGAAAAGCTGGACGACAAGACCGAAAACCGGGCCGGCAAATTCAAAGCAAATTGAATTTGCCCGTCTCACCAACGATCCTCTCGATATCGACCGCATCGAACTCGAATCCGAAACCGAAGGTTCAGAACACCGTTCAATTCAAGAACCTAAAAGAATGTCTTGTTTGCAACGGCAATCACAAGCTCCAAGACTGCAAGAAATTCTCCGATTTATCCGTAATCGCAAGGAGCGACCTCATCAAGAAAAATGGTTGCTGTCTTCGGTGCCTTGAAAAAGGTCATTTAGGTCGCGATTGTAGCAGCAGCAAAAAGTGTGGTGTCGACGAGTGTCAACACAACCATCATAGTCTCCTACATGGCGCGCCGCGATTATTTCCGAAGCCGTCCGTCAGTGCGACGACCGAAAGTCCAGCAACAGCAGTGTCGACAAAGCGAAACGACAGTGGAACCGGCGGGACCGCCGGATCGACCCATTGCTACACCTGCGCCATCCGCGAGAAGGACAGATCATGGTCCGTGCTGTTGGCCGTCGTGCCAATCACAATCTGGAATGGCAAGAAAAATCTCGACACGTTTGGACTGTTGGACCCTGGCAGCGAAGCGTCTCTTATCTTAGATCATGCGGCCGACAAAATTGGATTGACCGGACAGGCCCAAACGATCCGTCTGAGAACCTTCCATGGCCAAGATCCGGATATTCCGACGCGCACCGTCAACTTCGACATTTCTCCGAGAGACGACCAATCACGATTCAAAACTATGAATGCATTGACCGTCCCGCAATTGAATTTTGCAAAGAAGAAATGCCACTGGCCCAGCGTCAAGAAAGAATGGAATCATCTGGCTGATTTAGATTTGCCCACGTTTGACTCAGCCCTCGTCACCGTCATTATAGGGCGAGATATACGTGGTGCTCATCGTATTCTAGAAGAACGCTGCCACTCCGGAGACACTGGCCCAGACGCTATTTTAACGCCATTTGGCTGGTGCGTAGCCGGTGCAGTGCCATCACGAGTGTTCGAGGCCTCCGAAAGAAGACCCGGGATTTATCAAATCCATTTTCAGCCATCCGACTTAGAGTTGAGAGAAGATATCGCGAGGCTGTGGCAAACCGAAGCCTTCGGTGTCCAGAAACCAACTCAGCCGATTCTCTCTCCCGAAAACCGGAAGGCGATGGACATCCTTGAAAAATCTATCCGCCACACCGGAGAGCGACAAGAAGTCGCATTAATGTGGAAGGAAGAAACCGCAGTGCTGCCAAACAACTATTCGTCGGCGGTGCAGCAGCTGCAACATTTGTCCAAGCGCTTCAAACGAGACCCAGCGTACGGCGAAAAATATAACAAGGTCATTCAAGAATACTTGTCGCTCGGCCACGCTATTCCTGTCGATCCGTCTGACACAGGTACGCCCGGTCGCTTGTTTTATTTGCCACATCATGGTGTCACGTCCGTGAATAAGCCGGACAAAGTCCGCGTCGTTTTCAACTGCTCGGCTCGGCATAATGGAATCAGCCTCAACGACATGCTCTACCAAGGCCCGGATTTATTAACCAGCCAAGTCGCAGTCCTCCTCCGCTTCCGTCAATTCCCGGTACCGATTGCCGGAGACATTGAAAAAATGTACCATCAGGTGCAAGTTCCAGCAAGCGATCAATCCGCTCTTCGTTTCCTGTATCAGGCGCCTGGGAGTAACGAACCAATCAAAGTGTTCCAAATGACACGACATGTTTTCGGTGCCGTTTCATCACCAACGACGTGCATTTTCGCTTTGAGAAAAACCGCCGAAGATAATCGACATCTTTATCCGAAGGTTGCCGATCTCGTGTTGTCGAACACGTATGTCGACAATCTACTCTACTCCGCCGAAAACGAAGAAGAAGCCATTCGCGACGCCAAGGACTTCAAGGCCCTATGCCTAACCGGTGGATTTAACGTTGTACAGTGGATGTCGTCATCCCGCCGTGTTCTCTCGACAGTCGCTCCGTCCGAGCTCTCTCGTCCTCATCTCGACTTTAATTCTGAGCTGCTCCCGGTCGAAAGAGCGCTCGGCATCCTGTTGGATTGGGAGACCGATCAATTCATGTATCGAGTCGAACTGAAACCGGCATCGACCATGCGTGAAGTGCTGCAAGGTTTATCGAAGGTCCACGACCCTCTTGGCCTCATTGCCCCCGCCATTTTGCCAGCCCGAATCTTAATGCAAGATATATGGCACAGCCGGTGCGGATGGGACGACGAGCTGGACCAAGAATTCCGAAAAATTTGGGCAAATTGGACCATCGAGCTAAAACTTCTCGAAAAACTCCGCATTCCGCGTTGCATCCGCCGCGTGTCCCACCCCGTTCAGCTGGAACTTCATGCGTTCAGCGATGCCAGCGAAAATGGTTTTGGTGCGTGTGTTTATCTCCGATGTTCATATTCGGACGAAGACGTTAGTGTCGCCTTAGTGCTTGGCAAGGCAAGAGTGGCACCGTTGAAACAGTTATCGATCCCGCGACTCGAACTTCAAGGAGCTGTTTTGGCCGCTCGACTCGTCAGCACAGTCCGACAAGAAATGAATTTGATGGACGTCTCAAAAACATATTGGACCGACTCGCAAACAGTCCTTCAGTGGATTCATTCGACGTCCCGTCGCTACCACGCTTTTGTAGCTCACCGAATAACCGAAATCGTCGACCAGTCAGTGGCAAAAGAGTGGCGACATATTCCGGGCGAGCTCAATCCAGCAGACGACGCTTCGCGTGGCATTCCAGCGTCATCTTTAAACCCGAAACACCGTTGGTTTTGTGGGCCATCATTTCTCCGGATGCCCCGCGAAAACTGGCCAGCGCCCGAACAAATTTCCGAGCCCAGCTCTGACGATCCAGAAGTTGCCCCGTCACGCTGGATGGGAGCGATTTCGAGCGAACCCATCCACCCGCTAATCCGCATTGCCGAACGTGTGTCAACTATGGACAAATTCAAATCATCCGTCGGCTGGCTACGGCGCTTTGCGCGAAATTATTCGTCAAAGGTAAAGCTCCAATCAACGCCCAGCTTTTTATCCGTCCCCGAGCTCCGCACGGCAATGACGTTCGCCTTCCGCATCGATCAACAACATTATTTCGCCCGTGAGTTGGAATTTCTCCGCAAAAGGCGCCCATTGCCCGTCGATTCAAAGCTGGTACATCATACCCCCTTTCTCGACGTCAATTCCGTCATGAGAGTCGGTGGCCGTCTAGATAGAAGCGCATTCAACGAAGATATGAAGCATCCTATCATCCTCCATCACGAAAGTAAATTGGCCCGATTGGTTATTCGTGAGCGACACATTTATCTCGAACATTCGCGACCTGATCGCACGCTCCACGATGTCCGATCGCGGTATTACATCCCGAAGCTGAGACGTATTATAAAATCCGTCGTCGGAGAGTGTGCAAGATGTCGGCTGTTACGCTCAAAACCAGCCCCGCCAATTATGGCTCCTCTTCCGTCTTACCGTCTCCGCCCGTTCACTCGACCATTTTCCGGAACGGGAATA
Organism: Daphnia pulicaria; assembly: GCF_021234035.1. NCBI lineage: Eukaryota > Metazoa > Arthropoda > Branchiopoda > Diplostraca > Daphniidae > Daphnia > Daphnia pulicaria. The sequence continues at coordinate 36,129,486 of NC_060913.1, forward strand.
GACTACTTTGGACCGATGACCATCACCATGCTCCGACGATCGTTGAAAAGATGGGGCGTGATGTTCACCTGTTTAACGACCAGAGCCGTCCACATCGAACTCGCCGAAACGCTGTCGACCGACTCGTTTCTTCTCGCTTTCTGGCGATTTGCAAATGTACGAGGGTGCCCTGGTGTCGTTTATAGCGACAACGGCACAAACTTAGTCGCCGGCGAAAAGGAAATTTCCGAAGGTCTGGCGCGGTTCAATCAAGAAAGAATTGGATCGAAATTGGCGAAACGCGGCATCGAATGGCACTTCTCTCCTCCCGTCGCGCCGCATTTTGGCGGTTCATGGGAACGCCTTATTCAGTCCGCAAAATCCGCACTACGCATCATTCTCAACGGTCGGACAGCGTCCAACGAAATTCTGCAATCTGCCTTAGTCGGGGCAGCAGCGTTAATGAATGGACGCCCTCTCGAATATGTCCCGGTCGACCCGCAAGATCCCATTCCGTTGACCCCCAATCATTTTCTTCTCCTCGAAGCTCATCCGAACGAACCTCTGGACGTCATCGATCTGTCAGAAAAACCAACCACCAAAGGATGGAGAGCAGCTCAAGATCTTATCACTCATTTCTGGCGTAGGTGGCTCCGCGAGATCGTCCCGAAACTTAATTCTCGATCAAAATGGACAGCGCCGAATCGAAATATCGCTGTCAACGATATTGTCTTGATTGTTGATCCAGCCACTCGAAGAGGTGAGTGGCCGCTCGGCCGCGTCCACGAAGTCTTTCCCGACCTCAACGGCACCGTTCGCTCCGCATCCGTCGCTATTTGGTCCGGAAAAGGCACCGAAACGAAACTTTGGACCCGAGCGGCTCATCAGCTGTGTGTGCTGGAAACCGAAGAACGCGATGTTTCGGACATCCGAAACAGGGCCGGCTGTGTTACGGATGGAAATTTGACACCTCAGCGCCCTTAGGGCACCGAAATTACCATCCCGGGACAAAGCGGTCCAGACCACAGGCAGTGGCAATTCCGACACCGTAGAGCTAATATCTCTCCCGATTCTCGATCCGAGACAATTCAAGCTCGTTTTGTATCGAACTCATTTTCTCAAATTGTACTCTTTCGTGTCAATACAAAAGTGCTAATTTTTCCCCCCACACTGATCACTCGAATTTATCGACCCGTTATTTCGCTCGTAACAACAATATTGACAAAGAGTGTTCAAGTATTTGACTGACGTTTAGAGAATACCACCCACTTTCTTTCATCGACTTGAATTACGAACTCGAGCAAAATATAGTAAATAAAGCTCAGTATTTATTTCATGGTCTTGATCTTTGCAAATACTTTTCAAGAAACAAATTGCTTGTTTTTTTTCATTTGGTCGTCCAATTGGCAAATAAGAAAATAAGAAAATCGACTTTTCATATGAAAATACACGCATCTTCATATTTAAAAAAAAAACATCACATCGAAAGATGAACAGTACTAATTAGTTAACACAATCAAGTACGTATTTTTTTATGCTTTTCTTGATATTACGAAAAAAATACAATTAGAAAAAATTACAAACATGTCTACATGACAGTTTTGCAATTATACATGGTCTTTTATTATACGGTGCTAAGACAATTTCTGTTTTATTCAATATGTTCTCCCTCATAGAGGGTGAGCCGATCCCGGAGGTACTGCAATACCGGGTCAACCCGTGGCGGGAGCAGTGCAAGCACTGTATTCCCACCGTATGCCAAAAATCAGTTTAATATTCTGGGGTCCATTTGAACCCGTATCAGATATTAAGCTGATAAGAACAGATACTACACTTTGATCTTAGCCAAAAGGCCGAGAAGCGATAATGTTACAAGGATTACTGCCCAAAATAACCACTGAGGTTCAACACATTTCCGGTGGTGTACGAAGAATACTCATATCACTCAAAACATTCAAGAAATGCTATAAAATATTGAGTTGTTCATTTTTCCAGACGCGACCACTTGATGCTTATAAAGTTCATTTTCATTTGTTTTATTATGCTCATACTGTATTAAGGGAGATACAATTTACGCTGAAGGCGTTGCAAATTTTACTCTCGTTATCACACTAGGTCCTTTTTTTCAGAATATGGCTTTGCCACGCCACCTGACGACAAAAGCTCTGAACGATAATTAATCATGATTAAATAACAATAACTAAAAGAATGCAATACGATCATAAAGTCATGACACATCCTCAAATTGACCAACCTCACTTTCACAATTTATTTTGCCATACAAGCAGATGATTTAAGGACACGAATACCTGGAATTATTATTAAGATTTATCTCTTTAGATTTTCAAGAATTTAAATTTGTTTTATCATCTCAACCACTCTGAACACGCTAGTTTCCTTCCGCTATTTCACATGGATTTAACGGAAACGGTCCTCAATGACTGTGTTTGATGCTGTCGAGACAGCTACACTCACAGCCTGTTTCACGCTCAGAAACCAGCGTCTTAACTCGTCATCGTGGGTTGAAAGGAGACAAGTTTCTGGTGGGAAACAAGTCAAGATATACTACAGAAATGATCCTGTGAAGTATGATCTTAAATGCAATGTTATTTTGCAGAACTCTAAATAAGGTTTGTACGATCAATGAGCTTTGGCGTAAATTACAGTGCATAGATCGATATTTCGGAATATTAAATTGAGATTTGCAATACTTGACGCACACAGTACATACATTGTCAGGTCTTGCATTTTGTTCATTTATTGAAACACCGAGAAGCTCTTTAATAGTTATAGAACAAGTGACGAGACCAATTTTGGACACAATAAAGAATCCGCGTGCTCATCAAATCAATTTATTACAGTAATGTATTATCGATTGAGAGCCCATTTATCAGCTGGGTGTTTGGCGTGCACCTATAATCCTGCTTCGGGGAGGCTTGGTAGAGTGGATGGCTTGAGTTTAGGAGCCCTGTTTCGTGATACCGCATGTTGATCAGGTGCCCGCACTAAGCTTGACATCAGCATGGATCTGCTAGAGGAATCTAGTAGGTGCAGGTTAGCTAAGGAGGAGCGTAGTGGGTCAGGAGGGAAACCTAGCAGCCAAAAGTTCCCGTGTTCGGCAGTAGTGGGATCGTGCCAGTGAGTGGGCGTCATGCAACAGCCTCAACAAAATAGCCAAACCTCTATCTTTTTTTTTGTCGTTAAAACTACCGAGATCAAACAAACATGCGTTCTACAATATATGGTATCATTAATCAAAGTCCCAGCAATACCCTTTTCAACTAATACCTAAAGAATACATTATATTCCATGTCTCATCTAACTTGGGGAGCAAAAATAAAATTACACCATGCCAACAGCATCCCGTATTCCCAAGCGGTCACCCATCCAAGTACTAACGGGACCCGACATAGCTTAACTTCCGGGAGCTGACGAGACCGGGTGAGTTCTATGTGGTATGGCCGTTGACATCAATTCAGTCGCCATTACCCGACCATATTCGCCTCTAAATCTAGTTCTAATGCTTGCTTACTTTCTGTTCGAAATACACACCAACCTTAGCCAAACAAACGAGGACATATAAGTACATTTGTCAATGGACAACCGAATATAAAATTTGATAATATTTCCAAACGCCACTATTTTTGGCTAACTGTCATTTTTAATTTTCTCGTTCCGGGGATGTCCGATCAATGAGCCAACAATCCAAGTGTCATAAGGCTAACGATTGCTTCCCTTACTTAGCTTGCGTTGCATAAGGATCTCAGAGTCAGAGAGATTAGATAGAGCTGCCCGAAGAAACCACCAACGTACAAGCCTCTCGGCTGTGCCGTGCGCTTCGCGCTTTACTTAGCTTGCGTTGCATAAGGATCTCAGAGCCAGAGAGATTAGATAGAGCTGCCCGAAGAAACCACCAACGTACAAGCCTCTCGGCTGTGCCGTGCGCTTCGCGCACGGCGTTTCAAATATCTTTCAGCAACAAAGAGGTTGGAGGACGTCTAGTAGCCTCTCGGCTGTGCCGTGCGCTTCGCGCACGGCGTTTCAAATATCTTTCAGCAACAAAGAGGTTGGAGGACGTCTAGTAGGCAATATCCAGTAAAAAATACGTTCCTTCCATTTTCAACTAATGCCAAAATAATACATTGTAGTCCATGTAGTATCACCCATCTTGGGAAGCACTTCAATTCAATTGGATTCACAAAAATAAAATAATTCCATGCCAACAGCATCCCGTATTCCCAAGCGGTCACCCATCCAAGTACTAACGGGACCCGACATAGCTTAACTTCCGGGAGCTGACGAGACCGGGTGAGTTCTATGTGGTATGGCCGTTGACATTAAACTAGACGCAATTACCCGACCATATTCGCCTCTAATCTATTACTTGTGCTTGAGATTTATCTTTTTGAAATACACACTAATCTTACCAAAACCACCGAAAAACTATCAGTTTGTCATTTTACAAATGTTGTCAGTATGTAGTAGTAGAATATCTTTGTTTCCGCATACAGACGTTTTTAATTTTTCATTTATTCAAAGTGCCCAATCAGAAGACCGGGCGTTAAAAAAATAAGTCATATAGACTCATCAATGCTCCTAACCACGGAAATCTTTAGTAAAAGGCGAAAGATTTATCCGGGTATTGATTAGAAACCAGAGTAAATAACAGTGGTATGCCTTGTATTTATATTCATTTCAAAATTTTGAAGTGCGCTTGTAAGGTTTTTTTTCGAAACATGCGTTTACATATCAAAATCCTTGTGCAATTCTTTATCAATGGGTACAGTTATTTTAAAGTAAATATCATGTATAAAGCTCGTTAACATGTTTTTGAACGAAACAGTTGTGCGCAGTGTTATTTTTGAAAAAAATGAACGATCTTTATGGTACAAGCCCAACACGTAGGTGGTGGGATCAGATGTTTACCCCGACATTCACCCTACAGCGGTTAACAATTTATTGAACTTCCCCTTTAAACATGGTGGAATCTTTTCACCTTGTCATTTGGAATCACCTTTTCAAATATTTTCCCCGTGTTCACAATGTTCCAACTGACTGATATTAATGGCCTTCAGCGAACGAATTAATCAGCCTTGTCTGACGTGCAATACCAACTAAATGGAAACAAAAATCACTTATACGATTTCACTTTCACCGTTTAATGTTATAAACACACTATGCAACACTCCAATTTTTCTAACTGACTGTAATTTTTTTTTTCTTGTACGCTGAAATGCTCCTGATGGAGCTATCAAAAATTGCCGACGACAAAGATTATTTCACTTCATCGTGGCGGGGTATTGGTTAAAGTTTTCAACTAGCAATAATCACACCTCGGGAGACCCTCATTGGTTATGATATTGCCACTGCGCAAAGCTAAATTATAATCAGAAAAGCAAGTCTACTTAAGCATTTGCTGAATTCGTTCTGCTTGGACGTGTTGGACCAACAATTTCGTTCAGAAATATTCATTTAGATTACCCTAGGCAAATTTTAATTTCCATCTCCCATTGGACTAATACCAACAGGGGACAGTTCATTACATACATGAAATAATTTTTGTCTTAATATCGGGTCAAATACTTGAAATTCTGTAAATGTGTATTTTTCTTCCATACATTTCAACAACTTCCTGCACACACAAAAAAAGGGAGGGGGAATTTCAGGTTTTCATTCCAAATTGTTTTTCACATTATGAACTATTGAAGTGAGCGAGCATTACTTTCCAACCAAACAAAATTTATAGTTAATCTGCGTGTTGACGTGAAAAATCAGTTTTCAGTGCCGTGACCAGGATTCGAACCTGGGTTACTACGGATTCATATCTAGTAGGTACCACAACGTAGGGTCCTAACCACTAGACGATCACGGCCAATCCATTGGCCATGATGATTTATATTAAAGTAGCTAAACATGAATTTCATTACTTTGTTGTTTCTTCCCAGAAAGAAAATCTGATGCTTCGCGTATTCCCAAGCGGTCAACCCTACCGTTTACTAACGGGACCAGATTTAGTTCAACTTCCGGCAGATGACAAGAATTTTTCTTACATTTATAGTGTGTTCAGGGAACGGCGCGAACGCAGTCCCCCACTACCAAAAATTGTACTCCCGAGTTAATCACATTTGGATTAATCGCAAGGGTCAGCCCATCCTTAGTGCAATGGAAAGGCCTCGCCCTGGAGGAACCACCTTGGTGATCATGGTTGCCTCTGAGCCAGGTAAGTATGATTGTGGATGCTTTTTCACTTTGTTTAATACTTTGTATACAGCAGAACAATATTGACAAAGAGTGTTCAAGTATTTGACTGACGTTTAGAGAATACCACCCACTTTCTTTCATCGACTTGAATTACGAACTCGAGCAAAATATAGTAAATAAAGCTCAGTATTTATTTCATGGTCTTGATCTTTGCAAATACTTTTCAAGAAACAAATTGCTTGTTTTTTTTCATTTGGTCGTCCAATTGGCAAATAAGAAAATAAGAAAATCGACTTTTCATATGAAAATACACGCATCTTCATATTTAAAAAAAAAACATCACATCGAAAGATGAACAGTACTAATTAGTTAACACAATCAAGTACGTATTTTTTTATGCTTTTCTTGATATTACGAAAAAAATACAATTAGAAAAAATTACAAACATGTCTACATGACAGTTTTGCAATTATACATGGTCTTTTATTATACGGTGCTAAGACAATTTCTGTTTTATTCAATATGTTCTCCCTCATAGAGGGTGAGCCGATCCCGGAGGTACTGCAATACCGGGTCAACCCGTGGCGGGAGCAGTGCAAGCACTGTATTCCCACCGTATGCCAAAAATCAGTTTAATATTCTGGGGTCCATTTGAACCCGTATCAGATATTAAGCTGATAAGAACAGATACTACACTTTGATCTTAGCCAAAAGGCCGAGAAGCGATAATGTTACAAGGATTACTGCCCAAAATAACCACTGAGGTTCAACACATTTCCGGTGGTGTACGAAGAATACTCATATCACTCAAAACATTCAAGAAATGCTATAAAATATTGAGTTGTTCATTTTTCCAGACGCGACCACTTGATGCTTATAAAGTTCATTTTCATTTGTTTTATTATGCTCATACTGTATTAAGGGAGATACAATTTACGCTGAAGGCGTTGCAAATTTTACTCTCGTTATCACACTAGGTCCTTTTTTTTCAGAATATGGCTTTGCCACGCCACCTGACGACAAAAGCTCTGAACGATAATTAATCATGATTAAATAACAATAACTAAAAGAATGCAATACGATCATAAAGTCATGACACATCCTCAAATTGACCAACCTCACTTTCACAATTTATTTTGCCATACAAGCAGATGATTTAAGGACACGAATACCTGGAATTATTATTAAGATTTATCTCTTTAGATTTTCAAGAATTTAAATTTGTTTTATCATCTCAACCACTCTGAACACGCTAGTTTCCTTCCGCTATTTCACATGGATTTAACGGAAACGGTCCTCAATGACTGTGTTTGATGCTGTCGAGACAGCTACACTCACAGCCTGTTTCACGCTCAGAAACCAGCGTCTTAACTCGTCATCGTGGGTTGAAAGGAGACAAGTTTCTGGTGGGAAACAAGTCAAGATATACTACAGAAATGATCCTGTGAAGTATGATCTTAAATGCAATGTTATTTTGCAGAACTCTAAATAAGGTTTGTACGATCAATGAGCTTTGGCGTAAATTACAGTGCATAGATCGATATTTCGGAATATTAAATTGAGATTTGCAATACTTGACGCACACAGTACATACATTGTCAGGTCTTGCATTTTGTTCATTTATTGAAACACCGAGAAGCTCTTTAATAGTTATAGAACAAGTGACGAGACCAATTTTGGACACAATAAAGAATCCGCGTGCTCATCAAATCAATTTATTACAGTAATGTATTATCGATTGAGAGCCCATTTATCAGCTGGGTGTTTGGCGTGCACCTATAATCCTGCTTCGGGGAGGCTTGGTAGAGTGGATGGCTTGAGTTTAGGAGCCCTGTTTCGTGATACCGCATGTTGATCAGGTGCCCGCACTAAGCTTGACATCAGCATGGATCTGCTAGAGGAATCTAGTAGGTGCAGGTTAGCTAAGGAGGAGCGTAGTGGGTCAGGAGGGAAACCTAGCAGCCAAAAGTTCCCGTGTTCGGCAGTAGTGGGATCGTGCCAGTGAGTGGGCGTCATGCAACAGCCTCAACAAAATAGCCAAACCTCTATCTTTTTTTTTGTCGTTAAAACTACCGAGATCAAACAAACATGCGTTCTACAATATATGGTATCATTAATCAAAGTCCCAGCAATACCCTTTTCAACTAATACCTAAAGAATACATTATATTCCATGTCTCATCTAACTTGGGGAGCAAAAATAAAATTACACCATGCCAACAGCATCCCGTATTCCCAAGCGGTCACCCATCCAAGTACTAACGGGACCCGACATAGCTTAACTTCCGGGAGCTGACGAGACCGGGTGAGTTCTATGTGGTATGGCCGTTGACATCAATTCAGTCGCCATTACCCGACCATATTCGCCTCTAAATCTAGTTCTAATGCTTGCTTACTTTCTGTTCGAAATACACACCAACCTTAGCCAAACAAACGAGGACATATAAGTACATTTGTCAATGGACAACCGAATATAAAATTTGATAATATTTCCAAACGCCACTATTTTTGGCTAACTGTCATTTTTAATTTTCTCGTTCCGGGGATGTCCGATCAATGAGCCAACAATCCAAGTGTCATAAGGCTAACGATTGCTTCCCTTACTTAGCTTGCGTTGCATAAGGATCTCAGAGTCAGAGAGATTAGATAGAGCTGCCCGAAGAAACCACCAACGTACAAGCCTCTCGGCTGTGCCGTGCGCTTCGCGCTTTACTTAGCTTGCGTTGCATAAGGATCTCAGAGCCAGAGAGATTAGATAGAGCTGCCCGAAGAAACCACCAACGTACAAGCCTCTCGGCTGTGCCGTGCGCTTCGCGCTTTACTTAGCTTGCGTTGCATAAGGATCTCAGAGCCAGAGAGATTAGATAGAGCTGCCCGAAGAAACCACCAACGTACAAGCCTCTCGGCTGTGCCGTGCGCTTCGCGCACGGCGTTTCAAATATCTTTCAGCAACAAAGAGGTTGGAGGACGTCTAGTAGCCTCTCGGCTGTGCCGTGCGCTTCGCGCACGGCGTTTCAAATATCTTTCAGCAACAAAGAGGTTGGAGGACGTCTAGTAGGCAATATCCAGTAAAAAATACGTTCCTTCCATTTTCAACTAATGCCAAAATAATACATTGTAGTCCATGTAGTATCACCCATCTTGGGAAGCACTTCAATTCAATTGGATTCACAAAAATAAAATAATTCCATGCCAACAGCATCCCGTATTCCCAAGCGGTCACCCATCCAAGTACTAACGGGACCCGACATAGCTTAACTTCCGGGAGCTGACGAGACCGGGTGAGTTCTATGTGGTATGGCCGTTGACATTAAACTAGACGCAATTACCCGACCATATTCGCCTCTAATCTATTACTTGTGCTTGAGATTTATCTTTTTGAAATACACACTAATCTTACCAAAACCACCGAAAAACTATCAGTTTGTCATTTTACAAATGTTGTCAGTATGTAGTAGTAGAATATCTTTGTTTCCGCATACAGACGTTTTTAATTTTTCATTTATTCAAAGTGCCCAATCAGAAGACCGGGCGTTAAAAAAATAAGTCATATAGACTCATCAATGCTCCTAACCACGGAAATCTTTAGTAAAAGGCGAAAGATTTATCCGGGTATTGATTAGAAACCAGAGTAAATAACAGTGGTATGCCTTGTATTTATATTCATTTCAAAATTTTGAAGTGCGCTTGTAAGGTTTTTTTTCGAAACATGCGTTTACATATCAAAATCCTTGTGCAATTCTTTATCAATGGGTACAGTTATTTTAAAGTAAATATCATGTATAAAGCTCGTTAACATGTTTTTGAACGAAACAGTTGTGCGCAGTGTTATTTTTGAAAAAAATGAACGATCTTTATGGTACAAGCCCAACACGTAGGTGGTGGGATCAGATGTTTACCCCGACATTCACCCTACAGCGGTTAACAATTTATTGAACTTCCCCTTTAAACATGGTGGAATCTTTTCACCTTGTCATTTGGAATCACCTTTTCAAATATTTTCCCCGTGTTCACAATGTTCCAACTGACTGATATTAATGGCCTTCAGCGAACGAATTAATCAGCCTTGTCTGACGTGCAATACCAACTAAATGGAAACAAAAATCACTTATACGATTTCACTTTCACCGTTTAATGTTATAAACACACTATGCAACACTCCAATTTTTCTAACTGACTGTAATTTTTTTTTTCTTGTACGCTGAAATGCTCCTGATGGAGCTATCAAAAATTGCCGACGACAAAGATTATTTCACTTCATCGTGGCGGGGTATTGGTTAAAGTTTTCAACTAGCAATAATCACACCTCGGGAGACCCTCATTGGTTATGATATTGCCACTGCGCAAAGCTAAATTATAATCAGAAAAGCAAGTCTACTTAAGCATTTGCTGAATTCGTTCTGCTTGGACGTGTTGGACCAACAATTTCGTTCAGAAATATTCATTTAGATTACCCTAGGCAAATTTTAATTTCCATCTCCCATTGGACTAATACCAACAGGGGACAGTTCATTACATACATGAAATAATTTTTGTCTTAATATCGGGTCAAATACTTGAAATTCTGTAAATGTGTATTTTTCTTCCATACATTTCAACAACTTCCTGCACACACAAAAAAAGGGAGGGGGAATTTCAGGTTTTCATTCCAAATTGTTTTTCACATTATGAACTATTGAAGTGAGCGAGCATTACTTTCCAACCAAACAAAATTTATAGTTAATCTGCGTGTTGACGTGAAAAATCAGTTTTCAGTGCCGTGACCAGGATTCGAACCTGGGTTACTACGGATTCATATCTAGTAGGTACCACAACGTAGGGTCCTAACCACTAGACGATCACGGCCAATCCATTGGCCATGATGATTTATATTAAAGTAGCTAAACATGAATTTCATTACTTTGTTGTTTCTTCCCAGAAAGAAAATCTGATGCTTCGCGTATTCCCAAGCGGTCAACCCTACCGTTTACTAACGGGACCAGATTTAGTTCAACTTCCGGCAGATGACAAGAATTTTTCTTACATTTATAGTGTGTTCAGGGAACGGCGCGAACGCAGTCCCCCACTACCAAAAATTGTACTCCCGAGTTAATCACATTTGGATTAATCGCAAGGGTCAGCCCATCCTTAGTGCAATGGAAAGGCCTCGCCCTGGAGGAACCACCTTGGTGATCATGGTTGCCTCTGAGCCAGGTAAGTATGATTGTGGATGCTTTTTCACTTTGTTTAATACTTTGTATACAGCAGAACAATATTGACAAAGAGTGTTCAAGTATTTGACTGACGTTTAGAGAATACCACCCACTTTCTTTCATCGACTTGAATTACGAACTCGAGCAAAATATAGTAAATAAAGCTCAGTATTTATTTCATGGTCTTGATCTTTGCAAATACTTTTCAAGAAACAAATTGCTTGTTTTTTTTCATTTGGTCGTCCAATTGGCAAATAAGAAAATAAGAAAATCGACTTTTCATATGAAAATACACGCATCTTCATATTTTAAAAAAAAACATCACATCGAAAGATGAACAGTACTAATTAGTTAACACAATCAAGTACGTATTTTTTTATGCTTTTCTTGATATTACGAAAAAAATACAATTAGAAAAAATTACAAACATGTCTACATGACAGTTTTGCAATTATACATGGTCTTTTATTATACGGTGCTAAGACAATTTCTGTTTTATTCAATATGTTCTCCCTCATAGAGGGTGAGCCGATCCCGGAGGTACTGCAATACCGGGTCAACCCGTGGCGGGAGCAGTGCAAGCACTGTATTCCCACCGTATGCCAAAAATCAGTTTAATATTCTGGGGTCCATTTGAACCCGTATCAGATATTAAGCTGATAAGAACAGATACTACACTTTGATCTTAGCCAAAAGGCCGAGAAGCGATAATGTTACAAGGATTACTGCCCAAAATAACCACTGAGGTTCAACACATTTCCGGTGGTGTACGAAGAATACTCATATCACTCAAAACATTCAAGAAATGCTATAAAATATTGAGTTGTTCATTTTTCCAGACGCGACCACTTGATGCTTATAAAGTTCATTTTCATTTGTTTTATTATGCTCATACTGTATTAAGGGAGATACAATTTACGCTGAAGGCGTTGCAAATTTTACTCTCGTTATCACACTAGGTCCTTTTTTTTCAGAATATGGCTTTGCCACGCCACCTGACGACAAAAGCTCTGAACGATAATTAATCATGATTAAATAACAATAACTAAAAGAATGCAATACGATCATAAAGTCATGACACATCCTCAAATTGACCAACCTCACTTTCACAATTTATTTTGCCATACAAGCAGATGATTTAAGGACACGAATACCTGGAATTATTATTAAGATTTATCTCTTTAGATTTTCAAGAATTTAAATTTGTTTTATCATCTCAACCACTCTGAACACGCTAGTTTCCTTCCGCTATTTCACATGGATTTAACGGAAACGGTCCTCAATGACTGTGTTTGATGCTGTCGAGACAGCTACACTCACAGCCTGTTTCACGCTCAGAAACCAGCGTCTTAACTCGTCATCGTGGGTTGAAAGGAGACAAGTTTCTGGTGGGAAACAAGTCAAGATATACTACAGAAATGATCCTGTGAAGTATGATCTTAAATGCAATGTTATTTTGCAGAACTCTAAATAAGGTTTGTACGATCAATGAGCTTTGGCGTAAATTACAGTGCATAGATCGATATTTCGGAATATTAAATTGAGATTTGCAATACTTGACGCACACAGTACATACATTGTCAGGTCTTGCATTTTGTTCATTTATTGAAACACCGAGAAGCTCTTTAATAGTTATAGAACAAGTGACGAGACCAATTTTGGACACAATAAAGAATCCGCGTGCTCATCAAATCAATTTATTACAGTAATGTATTATCGATTGAGAGCCCATTTATCAGCTGGGTGTTTGGCGTGCACCTATAATCCTGCTTCGGGGAGGCTTGGTAGAGTGGATGGCTTGAGTTTAGGAGCCCTGTTTCGTGATACCGCATGTTGATCAGGTGCCCGCACTAAGCTTGACATCAGCATGGATCTGCTAGAGGAATCTAGTAGGTGCAGGTTAGCTAAGGAGGAGCGTAGTGGGTCAGGAGGGAAACCTAGCAGCCAAAAGTTCCCGTGTTCGGCAGTAGTGGGATCGTGCCAGTGAGTGGGCGTCATGCAACAGCCTCAACAAAATAGCCAAACCTCTATCTTTTTTTTTGTCGTTAAAACTACCGAGATCAAACAAACATGCGTTCTACAATATATGGTATCATTAATCAAAGTCCCAGCAATACCCTTTTCAACTAATACCTAAAGAATACATTATATTCCATGTCTCATCTAACTTGGGGAGCAAAAATAAAATTACACCATGCCAACAGCATCCCGTATTCCCAAGCGGTCACCCATCCAAGTACTAACGGGACCCGACATAGCTTAACTTCCGGGAGCTGACGAGACCGGGTGAGTTCTATGTGGTATGGCCGTTGACATCAATTCAGTCGCCATTACCCGACCATATTCGCCTCTAAATCTAGTTCTAATGCTTGCTTACTTTCTGTTCGAAATACACACCAACCTTAGCCAAACAAACGAGGACATATAAGTACATTTGTCAATGGACAACCGAATATAAAATTTGATAATATTTCCAAACGCCACTATTTTTGGCTAACTGTCATTTTTAATTTTCTCGTTCCGGGGATGTCCGATCAATGAGCCAACAATCCAAGTGTCATAAGGCTAACGATTGCTTCCCTTACTTAGCTTGCGTTGCATAAGGATCTCAGAGTCAGAGAGATTAGATAGAGCTGCCCGAAGAAACCACCAACGTACAAGCCTCTCGGCTGTGCCGTGCGCTTCGCGCTTTACTTAGCTTGCGTTGCATAAGGATCTCAGAGCCAGAGAGATTAGATAGAGCTGCCCGAAGAAACCACCAACGTACAAGCCTCTCGGCTGTGCCGTGCGCTTCGCGCACGGCGTTTCAAATATCTTTCAGCAACAAAGAGGTTGGAGGACGTCTAGTAGCCTCTCGGCTGTGCCGTGCGCTTCGCGCACGGCGTTTCAAATATCTTTCAGCAACAAAGAGGTTGGAGGACGTCTAGTAGGCAATATCCAGTAAAAAATACGTTCCTTCCATTTTCAACTAATGCCAAAATAATACATTGTAGTCCATGTAGTATCACCCATCTTGGGAAGCACTTCAATTCAATTGGATTCACAAAAATAAAATAATTCCATGCCAACAGCATCCCGTATTCCCAAGCGGTCACCCATCCAAGTACTAACGGGACCCGACATAGCTTAACTTCCGGGAGCTGACGAGACCGGGTGAGTTCTATGTGGTATGGCCGTTGACATTAAACTAGACGCAATTACCCGACCATATTCGCCTCTAATCTATTACTTGTGCTTGAGATTTATCTTTTTGAAATACACACTAATCTTACCAAAACCACCGAAAAACTATCAGTTTGTCATTTTACAAATGTTGTCAGTATGTAGTAGTAGAATATCTTTGTTTCCGCATACAGACGTTTTTAATTTTTCATTTATTCAAAGTGCCCAATCAGAAGACCGGGCGTTAAAAAAATAAGTCATATAGACTCATCAATGCTCCTAACCACGGAAATCTTTAGTAAAAGGCGAAAGATTTATCCGGGTATTGATTAGAAACCAGAGTAAATAACAGTGGTATGCCTTGTATTTATATTCATTTCAAAATTTTGAAGTGCGCTTGTAAGGTTTTTTTTCGAAACATGCGTTTACATATCAAAATCCTTGTGCAATTCTTTATCAATGGGTACAGTTATTTTAAAGTAAATATCATGTATAAAGCTCGTTAACATGTTTTTGAACGAAACAGTTGTGCGCAGTGTTATTTTTGAAAAAAATGAACGATCTTTATGGTACAAGCCCAACACGTAGGTGGTGGGATCAGATGTTTACCCCGACATTCACCCTACAGCGGTTAACAATTTATTGAACTTCCCCTTTAAACATGGTGGAATCTTTTCACCTTGTCATTTGGAATCACCTTTTCAAATATTTTCCCCGTGTTCACAATGTTCCAACTGACTGATATTAATGGCCTTCAGCGAACGAATTAATCAGCCTTGTCTGACGTGCAATACCAACTAAATGGAAACAAAAATCACTTATACGATTTCACTTTCACCGTTTAATGTTATAAACACACTATGCAACACTCCAATTTTTCTAACTGACTGTAATTTTTTTTTTCTTGTACGCTGAAATGCTCCTGATGGAGCTATCAAAAATTGCCGACGACAAAGATTATTTCACTTCATCGTGGCGGGGTATTGGTTAAAGTTTTCAACTAGCAATAATCACACCTCGGGAGACCCTCATTGGTTATGATATTGCCACTGCGCAAAGCTAAATTATAATCAGAAAAGCAAGTCTACTTAAGCATTTGCTGAATTCGTTCTGCTTGGACGTGTTGGACCAACAATTTCGTTCAGAAATATTCATTTAGATTACCCTAGGCAAATTTTAATTTCCATCTCCCATTGGACTAATACCAACAGGGGACAGTTCATTACATACATGAAATAATTTTTGTCTTAATATCGGGTCAAATACTTGAAATTCTGTAAATGTGTATTTTTCTTCCATACATTTCAACAACTTCCTGCACACACAAAAAAAGGGAGGGGGAATTTCAGGTTTTCATTCCAAATTGTTTTTCACATTATGAACTATTGAAGTGAGCGAGCATTACTTTCCAACCAAACAAAATTTATAGTTAATCTGCGTGTTGACGTGAAAAATCAGTTTTCAGTGCCGTGACCAGGATTCGAACCTGGGTTACTACGGATTCATATCTAGTAGGTACCACAACGTAGGGTCCTAACCACTAGACGATCACGGCCAATCCATTGGCCATGATGATTTATATTAAAGTAGCTAAACATGAATTTCATTACTTTGTTGTTTCTTCCCAGAAAGAAAATCTGATGCTTCGCGTATTCCCAAGCGGTCAACCCTACCGTTTACTAACGGGACCAGATTTAGTTCAACTTCCGGCAGATGACAAGAATTTTTCTTACATTTATAGTGTGTTCAGGGAACGGCGCGAACGCAGTCCCCCACTACCAAAAATTGTACTCCCGAGTTAATCACATTTGGATTAATCGCAAGGGTCAGCCCATCCTTAGTGCAATGGAAAGGCCTCGCCCTGGAGGAACCACCTTGGTGATCATGGTTGCCTCTGAGCCAGGTAAGTATGATTGTGGATGCTTTTTCACTTTGTTTAATACTTTGTATACAGCAGAACAATATTGACAAAGAGTGTTCAAGTATTTGACTGACGTTTAGAGAATACCACCCACTTTCTTTCATCGACTTGAATTACGAACTCGAGCAAAATATAGTAAATAAAGCTCAGTATTTATTTCATGGTCTTGATCTTTGCAAATACTTTTCAAGAAACAAATTGCTTGTTTTTTTTCATTTGGTCGTCCAATTGGCAAATAAGAAAATAAGAAAATCGACTTTTCATATGAAAATACACGCATCTTCATATTTTAAAAAAAAACATCACATCGAAAGATGAACAGTACTAATTAGTTAACACAATCAAGTACGTATTTTTTTATGCTTTTCTTGATATTACGAAAAAAATACAATTAGAAAAAATTACAAACATGTCTACATGACAGTTTTGCAATTATACATGGTCTTTTATTATACGGTGCTAAGACAATTTCTGTTTTATTCAATATGTTCTCCCTCATAGAGGGTGAGCCGATCCCGGAGGTACTGCAATACCGGGTCAACCCGTGGCGGGAGCAGTGCAAGCACTGTATTCCCACCGTATGCCAAAAATCAGTTTAATATTCTGGGGTCCATTTGAACCCGTATCAGATATTAAGCTGATAAGAACAGATTAAAATGTTTATTGACAATGAATTTTTATCTAGTACATAGTTGGCTATGCCAAAGGGGAAATGTTCAACAAATGACGGGGCATTTGGAGGCTGGAGAACAGGAGACCAGTGAAATACAAGATATCTAAACGAACGGAAGAAAATGTGAGAGGGGTGTTGAACCCATCAGTTCAACAAATGACGGGGCATTTGGAGGCTGGAGAACAGGAGACCAGTGAAATACAAGATATCTAAACGAACGGAAGAAAATGTGAGAGGGGTGTTGAACCCATCAAGTAGTGAGTGGAGAGATCAGATAAATAAAATCAAGAGATTAGTGTGTGAGGACAATGTGAAATTAGGGACGTGATGGAGGCGGAGCCATAGGAATGGGTTCCCGATACTGCCGCTTTCCGCTGATGAATTCCACATAAATATCGCGGGACCACCGGATGGTGTCGCTGATCACGAGTTTTTTCATGAGTTTGGCGTAGCTTTTACTGATGCGTAGTTGGCGAATAACGGCATCATTCGCTGGATCCCATCCACCAAGCGCACCAACCACAAAGGCATCTAGATAAACATTCCAGCCTTGAGATCGGAGTTCTGCGGCAAGAGGGTCATATTTTTCTATTTTCCCAGCTCGAGCAAGTTGAAACGCTTCGAATTTGTTTTCGAAGACGATGGCTACATCGACGATGGAGATGGAGCGGGTCGAGACATCAGTGACGACAAGGTCCGGTCGGAGCTGGCCGCTGGTACCGGGTATCGCCTTGTCTTCGGTAATCGTTCCAGCAATCACCGGCGTCCCTCTGGCCAGTCGATGGACGACATTATGGTGGCGGAGAGCCCGAGGACGACTGACATATTTGCAGTGGCTGAGAACATGCGGGAGAGTTTCGAGCACATTATTGCAACGGCGGCAGCGCTTACTGCCGGCGCCAAATCGGCGCGTTCCATTTAGGGGGACAGTGTCCAGTCGGGCCCGATGGAGAAAGCGCCAGTCGGCAAATCGGGTATAAAGGCCGGTTTTCATCATGTGATTTGATTCACTACGGAGGCTGGTCACTGAGAACACTTTACCCTGGTCGGGTTTCTGGAGAAGGCGGTGGAGGTAGGAGGCCCGGAGGGCCGTTTTAACTAGATTACACACCTGACTGCGGGCGGCCGGGTGGGCTCGCGCCTGATCTGGTTCTTTTCCAGGACGGGGGACGATGATCTGCATTTCACCAAGGGTGGCGCACCACCACCATTCAATATTCACGATTCGACGAAGGGCGCGCGTACAGGATCGGACACGCGACCACAACGAAGGAACATCACCGTTGGTTTGAATCATGTCACCATCCGTGGATCCGTTGAGGTAAGCGGCAATGTCCTCCATGTCTGGCACACGTCGAATCTTGAGGTGAGCCGCGGTCTTGAGCGTGTCCCAAGCAGTTTCACGTACATCATCGTCGGGACAGGTAAGAAGACGATAACCATGGGTGATTGCGCACACATTGCGCATATCACTAAACGGTAGAATGCCAGCACCACCTAGCGGACTAGGAATGAAGACCACTTCAGCACTGGCCCGTTGGGACAAATTTAACCACTTTTTCACATTTTTCTTCATTCTCTTGTCCAATGCTCTGAGCGGTTTAACTGCGACGTTGGCACCTCGGAGAATGAAGTCTAGGCGGGGCACAATGAAGGTGACGACCGCATCAATCTTCTGCCAAGGGGCTAGTAGGCTGTTGTCGAGAAGGTCCAGGTCGTTGGAAAGTTGAGCCAGCGTTTCCTCTGGCGTCTGTTTGTTGCGGAAACCAGTTGGGACTCCCAGATGGCGGTAGTGTTGTCCTTCATCAAGGACCGCCAATGGGTTTTCGTTGATTGTGAAGACGGAATCGACAGTTTCTCGCCGGACCACATGGAGAGTGGCACATTTGGCCGGTTTGAAGGTGAGGCCACACCATTCTGCCGTTTCCGTCGCCACATCAAGTTGGCGCTGGAGTGCGGCTTCATTTTTTGCTAGGAGGGCCAGGTCATCGGCGAAAGCTAGAATAAGGAGGTCAATAAGGCCTAATTTAAAAGAGAGGGGCTTTAGCGCCATGACAGCGCGGATGATTGGTTCCATAGCCAGATCAAATATCACAGGGCTCAGGGGGCAGCCCTGTTTGACTCCAGATGAAATTGGGATGGGTGCTGTCAGGCCACTGGACGTCATCCCGCGTGTGGTTGTGTCGATGTAGAGATCTTGCACGACGGAAATGAGTTCCGCAGGTAGCCCTAAAAGGTTTAGGGTGCCAAAAATGTGGCTGTGGGGGACGGAAGGAAAGGCGTTGGCCAGGTCAAGCCATGCAACACACAATTCCTGGCCGGTGCGACGGGCTTGATTAATGGCGGCCTGAAGGAGGAAGTTGTGCTCAAGGCAGCCGTCGTGTCGGGTGAAACCTTTTTGTTGTGGCGAAATCCGGTGGCCCTCTTCCGCCCAGCGGGAAATCCGGTCGGCGATGACGCCAGAGTAGAGTTTGGCAATGGTGTTTCCAAGGGTGAGCGGACGCCAGTTGCCTAGATTCTCTCTGTCACCGGCTTTAAAGATGAGGACCGTCGTCGACTCTTTCCAGGCGGCTGGAACTTTGGCAATGCGGAGGCACCGCGAGTAGATTAGGGCCAGGGTGTGGCAGCCAGGGTCGACGCGACGTAGGCCAGAGTAACGCGCGCCATCAGGTCCAGGAGCCGTGTTTTTCATCCGTTGAAGGCGGAAGGAAACTTCCAGTGGGGTGATCGGGGCCGTAAGGAAGGCCAGTTCATCAGGCGTGGTAGGCTGATCAAAGGCCGGCACACAGGCGGGTGGATCGGACCAGGGGTGCTCTTCCCCTGCAAAAATTGTGGTCAAGTGCGTCTCGATTGCTGCCGGTTCAGCCGCGCAGTACGGAGACGGTTCTGCCAAGATGTGGGTCATGGCTTTGTTTCGGTCCATCCTGTAGAGCTTCTGAATGGCAGAAGCATCCTGGGGATCGTATCGTGGGCGCCTACGTGGGGCTCGGTTGAGACCTTGATTACGGGGAGCCGGAGCACGGGTAGGAGGTGGTGGTGCTGTGTCCTGCCGTTCAGCAGCAGCAGAAGAAATAGCCAACGAGAGGGCCGAGAGGCCATCAACATCCTCAGGGAGGAGTGAGTTGAACGTATCAACCCACTGGCGTTGGAGATCCGTTAGCTTCGGTGGGGGGATGTCAGGAGCTTCCTCTTCTTCATCTATCCGTGCAGGGTCAAGTGAAGGGGAACGACGCCGAGGAGAGGTAGCCGGTCGCCCATTAGCCCTGCGGTTGGTCACAGGCGGCAAATGAGAAGATTGCTGACGAGATCGTCTTCCACGCCGACCACCAGGTGGCTCGCACTGCTGTACGAGCCCTGGGGGCTGGGCGGAAAGTGAAGAAGTAGACAGCCGAGGGTCAGGCCGTCGAGGAAGGTCGAAATGGCCAGCATCCCGATTCCACGGTGGAGCATCTGGCATGGAGGGTGAAGTCACTGGTTCACTCACTATGGGAGGAGGAGAGATTGCAGCATAAACTAGGCCTCGAGCACCTGGAGCGCCAGACACTGGAAGAGAGCCGGTAGGTGGCGTGTGGGTAGTATTTCGGAGGCTCGGTGTAGCTAGCGGCGAAGGAGGCTGAGCAAGCACTGAAGCGACACTATTTTGCGGCATTTCCGGTGGCGGAACAGAAACTGCACTGGGGAGAAGAAGCTGCCGGGCAATGCGGATTTCTTCAGTCACTATTGGTGGATGGGAGCGCGGGCGATAACAGCGGCCACCACCACCTCTTTCCCAGCAACCACTCACAACCGGATGATCAAGCACGTCATACAGAACATTCGTACGACCAGTCCAGGACCATAGAGAGCCATTTCCGTCTGGAGGATCTGGCTCTGGCGGCGGAGGAGGGAAGTCACTTGGCACATCACTGAGAGAAGCACTGAGGGGCGGGAGTAGCTCACGAGGCCCGAAGTTGATGAGGAGGCCAGGCGGATGGGGATGCATCGGCCTGGTATCTGGAAGAGGAGGTAGATTAGTGGGGGCAGCCGTCGGAGGGATCGGCGCCACAGCAGATGGGTCAGGAGGCAGCGCCTCTGATATGGATTGACGTCGAGCCGCCGCAAGGAAGCAATCAATGGCCTCGGAAGAGATGGGCGGCACTTGGGGTGTACCAGGCGTGGTAGAGGGTGGAGACACCGGTCGACGGGAGTGGAGTTCAGCATGGTGGGCGGCATAGCTTCTCACGCTCGGTAACTCGAACTGGCAGATGCGGCACTCGAAGCGGACAACAATGGTACCTTTGTGGGTGGCGCGGAAGTGCTTCTTCAGGCTGTTATGGGTCAACAGCTTCTGCCCAACGGTAGTGCAGATGTGGCAGGAGAAGGTGGCAGAAGAAGGGATGGGAAGGCTGATGTAGACCACATCAGTAATGTTCTCCGTGAACCTGCTCCCACGAGGCGGCGTACAATTGGAAGAATCACTGTCACTCATAATATAGCAAGGGTACACATATGCAAAATCAATACGGTCAATATAGGCGGTAGAAAAATAGGGAGAAGAAGGTGATCACTTCAAAGGTTGGGACAAGAGGCAAAAGATCAAGCGAGTGGCATCTGGAAACAACTGATAAGAACAGATACTACACTTTGATCTTAGCCAAAAGGCCGAGAAGCGATAATGTTACAAGGATTACTGCCCAAAATAACCACTGAGGTTCAACACATTTCCGGTGGTGTACGAAGAATACTCATATCACTCAAAACATTCAAGAAATGCTATAAAATATTGAGTTGTTCATTTTTCCAGACGCGACCACTTGATGCTTATAAAGTTCATTTTCATTTGTTTTATTATGCTCATACTGTATTAAGGGAGATACAATTTACGCTGAAGGCGTTGCAAATTTTACTCTCGTTATCACACTAGGTCCTTTTTTTTCAGAATATGGCTTTGCCACGCCACCTGACGACAAAAGCTCTGAACGATAATTAATCATGATTAAATAACAATAACTAAAAGAATGCAATACGATCATAAAGTCATGACACATCCTCAAATTGACCAACCTCACTTTCACAATTTATTTTGCCATACAAGCAGATGATTTAAGGACACGAATACCTGGAATTATTATTAAGATTTATCTCTTTAGATTTTCAAGAATTTAAATTTGTTTTATCATCTCAACCACTCTGAACACGCTAGTTTCCTTCCGCTATTTCACATGGATTTAACGGAAACGGTCCTCAATGACTGTGTTTGATGCTGTCGAGACAGCTACACTCACAGCCTGTTTCACGCTCAGAAACCAGCGTCTTAACTCGTCATCGTGGGTTGAAAGGAGACAAGTTTCTGGTGGGAAACAAGTCAAGATATACTACAGAAATGATCCTGTGAAGTATGATCTTAAATGCAATGTTATTTTGCAGAACTCTAAATAAGGTTTGTACGATCAATGAGCTTTGGCGTAAATTACAGTGCATAGATCGATATTTCGGAATATTAAATTGAGATTTGCAATACTTGACGCACACAGTACATACATTGTCAGGTCTTGCATTTTGTTCATTTATTGAAACACCGAGAAGCTCTTTAATAGTTATAGAACAAGTGACGAGACCAATTTTGGACACAATAAAGAATCCGCGTGCTCATCAAATCAATTTATTACAGTAATGTATTATCGATTGAGAGCCCATTTATCAGCTGGGTGTTTGGCGTGCACCTATAATCCTGCTTCGGGGAGGCTTGGTAGAGTGGATGGCTTGAGTTTAGGAGCCCTGTTTCGTGATACCGCATGTTGATCAGGTGCCCGCACTAAGCTTGACATCAGCATGGATCTGCTAGAGGAATCTAGTAGGTGCAGGTTAGCTAAGGAGGAGCGTAGTGGGTCAGGAGGGAAACCTAGCAGCCAAAAGTTCCCGTGTTCGGCAGTAGTGGGATCGTGCCAGTGAGTGGGCGTCATGCAACAGCCTCAACAAAATAGCCAAACCTCTATCTTTTTTTTTGTCGTTAAAACTACCGAGATCAAACAAACATGCGTTCTACAATATATGGTATCATTAATCAAAGTCCCAGCAATACCCTTTTCAACTAATACCTAAAGAATACATTATATTCCATGTCTCATCTAACTTGGGGAGCAAAAATAAAATTACACCATGCCAACAGCATCCCGTATTCCCAAGCGGTCACCCATCCAAGTACTAACGGGACCCGACATAGCTTAACTTCCGGGAGCTGACGAGACCGGGTGAGTTCTATGTGGTATGGCCGTTGACATCAATTCAGTCGCCATTACCCGACCATATTCGCCTCTAAATCTAGTTCTAATGCTTGCTTACTTTCTGTTCGAAATACACACCAACCTTAGCCAAACAAACGAGGACATATAAGTACATTTGTCAATGGACAACCGAATATAAAATTTGATAATATTTCCAAACGCCACTATTTTTGGCTAACTGTCATTTTTAATTTTCTCGTTCCGGGGATGTCCGATCAATGAGCCAACAATCCAAGTGTCATAAGGCTAACGATTGCTTCCCTTACTTAGCTTGCGTTGCATAAGGATCTCAGAGTCAGAGAGATTAGATAGAGCTGCCCGAAGAAACCACCAACGTACAAGCCTCTCGGCTGTGCCGTGCGCTTCGCGCTTTACTTAGCTTGCGTTGCATAAGGATCTCAGAGCCAGAGAGATTAGATAGAGCTGCCCGAAGAAACCACCAACGTACAAGCCTCTCGGCTGTGCCGTGCGCTTCGCGCACGGCGTTTCAAATATCTTTCAGCAACAAAGAGGTTGGAGGACGTCTAGTAGCCTCTCGGCTGTGCCGTGCGCTTCGCGCACGGCGTTTCAAATATCTTTCAGCAACAAAGAGGTTGGAGGACGTCTAGTAGGCAATATCCAGTAAAAAATACGTTCCTTCCATTTTCAACTAATGCCAAAATAATACATTGTAGTCCATGTAGTATCACCCATCTTGGGAAGCACTTCAATTCAATTGGATTCACAAAAATAAAATAATTCCATGCCAACAGCATCCCGTATTCCCAAGCGGTCACCCATCCAAGTACTAACGGGACCCGACATAGCTTAACTTCCGGGAGCTGACGAGACCGGGTGAGTTCTATGTGGTATGGCCGTTGACATTAAACTAGACGCAATTACCCGACCATATTCGCCTCTAATCTATTACTTGTGCTTGAGATTTATCTTTTTGAAATACACACTAATCTTACCAAAACCACCGAAAAACTATCAGTTTGTCATTTTACAAATGTTGTCAGTATGTAGTAGTAGAATATCTTTGTTTCCGCATACAGACGTTTTTAATTTTTCATTTATTCAAAGTGCCCAATCAGAAGACCGGGCGTTAAAAAAATAAGTCATATAGACTCATCAATGCTCCTAACCACGGAAATCTTTAGTAAAAGGCGAAAGATTTATCCGGGTATTGATTAGAAACCAGAGTAAATAACAGTGGTATGCCTTGTATTTATATTCATTTCAAAATTTTGAAGTGCGCTTGTAAGGTTTTTTTTCGAAACATGCGTTTACATATCAAAATCCTTGTGCAATTCTTTATCAATGGGTACAGTTATTTTAAAGTAAATATCATGTATAAAGCTCGTTAACATGTTTTTGAACGAAACAGTTGTGCGCAGTGTTATTTTTGAAAAAAATGAACGATCTTTATGGTACAAGCCCAACACGTAGGTGGTGGGATCAGATGTTTACCCCGACATTCACCCTACAGCGGTTAACAATTTATTGAACTTCCCCTTTAAACATGGTGGAATCTTTTCACCTTGTCATTTGGAATCACCTTTTCAAATATTTTCCCCGTGTTCACAATGTTCCAACTGACTGATATTAATGGCCTTCAGCGAACGAATTAATCAGCCTTGTCTGACGTGCAATACCAACTAAATGGAAACAAAAATCACTTATACGATTTCACTTTCACCGTTTAATGTTATAAACACACTATGCAACACTCCAATTTTTCTAACTGACTGTAATTTTTTTTTTCTTGTACGCTGAAATGCTCCTGATGGAGCTATCAAAAATTGCCGACGACAAAGATTATTTCACTTCATCGTGGCGGGGTATTGGTTAAAGTTTTCAACTAGCAATAATCACACCTCGGGAGACCCTCATTGGTTATGATATTGCCACTGCGCAAAGCTAAATTATAATCAGAAAAGCAAGTCTACTTAAGCATTTGCTGAATTCGTTCTGCTTGGACGTGTTGGACCAACAATTTCGTTCAGAAATATTCATTTAGATTACCCTAGGCAAATTTTAATTTCCATCTCCCATTGGACTAATACCAACAGGGGACAGTTCATTACATACATGAAATAATTTTTGTCTTAATATCGGGTCAAATACTTGAAATTCTGTAAATGTGTATTTTTCTTCCATACATTTCAACAACTTCCTGCACACACAAAAAAAGGGAGGGGGAATTTCAGGTTTTCATTCCAAATTGTTTTTCACATTATGAACTATTGAAGTGAGCGAGCATTACTTTCCAACCAAACAAAATTTATAGTTAATCTGCGTGTTGACGTGAAAAATCAGTTTTCAGTGCCGTGACCAGGATTCGAACCTGGGTTACTACGGATTCATATCTAGTAGGTACCACAACGTAGGGTCCTAACCACTAGACGATCACGGCCAATCCATTGGCCATGATGATTTATATTAAAGTAGCTAAACATGAATTTCATTACTTTGTTGTTTCTTCCCAGAAAGAAAATCTGATGCTTCGCGTATTCCCAAGCGGTCAACCCTACCGTTTACTAACGGGACCAGATTTAGTTCAACTTCCGGCAGATGACAAGAATTTTTCTTACATTTATAGTGTGTTCAGGGAACGGCGCGAACGCAGTCCCCCACTACCAAAAATTGTACTCCCGAGTTAATCACATTTGGATTAATCGCAAGGGTCAGCCCATCCTTAGTGCAATGGAAAGGCCTCGCCCTGGAGGAACCACCTTGGTGATCATGGTTGCCTCTGAGCCAGGTAAGTATGATTGTGGATGCTTTTTCACTTTGTTTAATACTTTGTATACAGCAGAACAATATTGACAAAGAGTGTTCAAGTATTTGACTGACGTTTAGAGAATACCACCCACTTTCTTTCATCGACTTGAATTACGAACTCGAGCAAAATATAGTAAATAAAGCTCAGTATTTATTTCATGGTCTTGATCTTTGCAAATACTTTTCAAGAAACAAATTGCTTGTTTTTTTTCATTTGGTCGTCCAATTGGCAAATAAGAAAATAAGAAAATCGACTTTTCATATGAAAATACACGCATCTTCATATTTTAAAAAAAAACATCACATCGAAAGATGAACAGTACTAATTAGTTAACACAATCAAGTACGTATTTTTTTATGCTTTTCTTGATATTACGAAAAAAATACAATTAGAAAAAATTACAAACATGTCTACATGACAGTTTTGCAATTATACATGGTCTTTTATTATACGGTGCTAAGACAATTTCTGTTTTATTCAATATGTTCTCCCTCATAGAGGGTGAGCCGATCCCGGAGGTACTGCAATACCGGGTCAACCCGTGGCGGGAGCAGTGCAAGCACTGTATTCCCACCGTATGCCAAAAATCAGTTTAATATTCTGGGGTCCATTTGAACCCGTATCAGATATTAAGCTGATAAGAACAGATACTACACTTTGATCTTAGCCAAAAGGCCGAGAAGCGATAATGTTACAAGGATTACTGCCCAAAATAACCACTGAGGTTCAACACATTTCCGGTGGTGTACGAAGAATACTCATATCACTCAAAACATTCAAGAAATGCTATAAAATATTGAGTTGTTCATTTTTCCAGACGCGACCACTTGATGCTTATAAAGTTCATTTTCATTTGTTTTATTATGCTCATACTGTATTAAGGGAGATACAATTTACGCTGAAGGCGTTGCAAATTTTACTCTCGTTATCACACTAGGTCCTTTTTTTTCAGAATATGGCTTTGCCACGCCACCTGACGACAAAAGCTCTGAACGATAATTAATCATGATTAAATAACAATAACTAAAAGAATGCAATACGATCATAAAGTCATGACACATCCTCAAATTGACCAACCTCACTTTCACAATTTATTTTGCCATACAAGCAGATGATTTAAGGACACGAATACCTGGAATTATTATTAAGATTTATCTCTTTAGATTTTCAAGAATTTAAATTTGTTTTATCATCTCAACCACTCTGAACACGCTAGTTTCCTTCCGCTATTTCACATGGATTTAACGGAAACGGTCCTCAATGACTGTGTTTGATGCTGTCGAGACAGCTACACTCACAGCCTGTTTCACGCTCAGAAACCAGCGTCTTAACTCGTCATCGTGGGTTGAAAGGAGACAAGTTTCTGGTGGGAAACAAGTCAAGATATACTACAGAAATGATCCTGTGAAGTATGATCTTAAATGCAATGTTATTTTGCAGAACTCTAAATAAGGTTTGTACGATCAATGAGCTTTGGCGTAAATTACAGTGCATAGATCGATATTTCGGAATATTAAATTGAGATTTGCAATACTTGACGCACACAGTACATACATTGTCAGGTCTTGCATTTTGTTCATTTATTGAAACACCGAGAAGCTCTTTAATAGTTATAGAACAAGTGACGAGACCAATTTTGGACACAATAAAGAATCCGCGTGCTCATCAAATCAATTTATTACAGTAATGTATTATCGATTGAGAGCCCATTTATCAGCTGGGTGTTTGGCGTGCACCTATAATCCTGCTTCGGGGAGGCTTGGTAGAGTGGATGGCTTGAGTTTAGGAGCCCTGTTTCGTGATACCGCATGTTGATCAGGTGCCCGCACTAAGCTTGACATCAGCATGGATCTGCTAGAGGAATCTAGTAGGTGCAGGTTAGCTAAGGAGGAGCGTAGTGGGTCAGGAGGGAAACCTAGCAGCCAAAAGTTCCCGTGTTCGGCAGTAGTGGGATCGTGCCAGTGAGTGGGCGTCATGCAACAGCCTCAACAAAATAGCCAAACCTCTATCTTTTTTTTTGTCGTTAAAACTACCGAGATCAAACAAACATGCGTTCTACAATATATGGTATCATTAATCAAAGTCCCAGCAATACCCTTTTCAACTAATACCTAAAGAATACATTATATTCCATGTCTCATCTAACTTGGGGAGCAAAAATAAAATTACACCATGCCAACAGCATCCCGTATTCCCAAGCGGTCACCCATCCAAGTACTAACGGGACCCGACATAGCTTAACTTCCGGGAGCTGACGAGACCGGGTGAGTTCTATGTGGTATGGCCGTTGACATCAATTCAGTCGCCATTACCCGACCATATTCGCCTCTAAATCTAGTTCTAATGCTTGCTTACTTTCTGTTCGAAATACACACCAACCTTAGCCAAACAAACGAGGACATATAAGTACATTTGTCAATGGACAACCGAATATAAAATTTGATAATATTTCCAAACGCCACTATTTTTGGCTAACTGTCATTTTTAATTTTCTCGTTCCGGGGATGTCCGATCAATGAGCCAACAATCCAAGTGTCATAAGGCTAACGATTGCTTCCCTTACTTAGCTTGCGTTGCATAAGGATCTCAGAGTCAGAGAGATTAGATAGAGCTGCCCGAAGAAACCACCAACGTACAAGCCTCTCGGCTGTGCCGTGCGCTTCGCGCTTTACTTAGCTTGCGTTGCATAAGGATCTCAGAGCCAGAGAGATTAGATAGAGCTGCCCGAAGAAACCACCAACGTACAAGCCTCTCGGCTGTGCCGTGCGCTTCGCGCACGGCGTTTCAAATATCTTTCAGCAACAAAGAGGTTGGAGGACGTCTAGTAGCCTCTCGGCTGTGCCGTGCGCTTCGCGCACGGCGTTTCAAATATCTTTCAGCAACAAAGAGGTTGGAGGACGTCTAGTAGGCAATATCCAGTAAAAAATACGTTCCTTCCATTTTCAACTAATGCCAAAATAATACATTGTAGTCCATGTAGTATCACCCATCTTGGGAAGCACTTCAATTCAATTGGATTCACAAAAATAAAATAATTCCATGCCAACAGCATCCCGTATTCCCAAGCGGTCACCCATCCAAGTACTAACGGGACCCGACATAGCTTAACTTCCGGGAGCTGACGAGACCGGGTGAGTTCTATGTGGTATGGCCGTTGACATTAAACTAGACGCAATTACCCGACCATATTCGCCTCTAATCTATTACTTGTGCTTGAGATTTATCTTTTTGAAATACACACTAATCTTACCAAAACCACCGAAAAACTATCAGTTTGTCATTTTACAAATGTTGTCAGTATGTAGTAGTAGAATATCTTTGTTTCCGCATACAGACGTTTTTAATTTTTCATTTATTCAAAGTGCCCAATCAGAAGACCGGGCGTTAAAAAAATAAGTCATATAGACTCATCAATGCTCCTAACCACGGAAATCTTTAGTAAAAGGCGAAAGATTTATCCGGGTATTGATTAGAAACCAGAGTAAATAACAGTGGTATGCCTTGTATTTATATTCATTTCAAAATTTTGAAGTGCGCTTGTAAGGTTTTTTTTCGAAACATGCGTTTACATATCAAAATCCTTGTGCAATTCTTTATCAATGGGTACAGTTATTTTAAAGTAAATATCATGTATAAAGCTCGTTAACATGTTTTTGAACGAAACAGTTGTGCGCAGTGTTATTTTTGAAAAAAATGAACGATCTTTATGGTACAAGCCCAACACGTAGGTGGTGGGATCAGATGTTTACCCCGACATTCACCCTACAGCGGTTAACAATTTATTGAACTTCCCCTTTAAACATGGTGGAATCTTTTCACCTTGTCATTTGGAATCACCTTTTCAAATATTTTCCCCGTGTTCACAATGTTCCAACTGACTGATATTAATGGCCTTCAGCGAACGAATTAATCAGCCTTGTCTGACGTGCAATACCAACTAAATGGAAACAAAAATCACTTATACGATTTCACTTTCACCGTTTAATGTTATAAACACACTATGCAACACTCCAATTTTTCTAACTGACTGTAATTTTTTTTTTCTTGTACGCTGAAATGCTCCTGATGGAGCTATCAAAAATTGCCGACGACAAAGATTATTTCACTTCATCGTGGCGGGGTATTGGTTAAAGTTTTCAACTAGCAATAATCACACCTCGGGAGACCCTCATTGGTTATGATATTGCCACTGCGCAAAGCTAAATTATAATCAGAAAAGCAAGTCTACTTAAGCATTTGCTGAATTCGTTCTGCTTGGACGTGTTGGACCAACAATTTCGTTCAGAAATATTCATTTAGATTACCCTAGGCAAATTTTAATTTCCATCTCCCATTGGACTAATACCAACAGGGGACAGTTCATTACATACATGAAATAATTTTTGTCTTAATATCGGGTCAAATACTTGAAATTCTGTAAATGTGTATTTTTCTTCCATACATTTCAACAACTTCCTGCACACACAAAAAAAGGGAGGGGGAATTTCAGGTTTTCATTCCAAATTGTTTTTCACATTATGAACTATTGAAGTGAGCGAGCATTACTTTCCAACCAAACAAAATTTATAGTTAATCTGCGTGTTGACGTGAAAAATCAGTTTTCAGTGCCGTGACCAGGATTCGAACCTGGGTTACTACGGATTCATATCTAGTAGGTACCACAACGTAGGGTCCTAACCACTAGACGATCACGGCCAATCCATTGGCCATGATGATTTATATTAAAGTAGCTAAACATGAATTTCATTACTTTGTTGTTTCTTCCCAGAAAGAAAATCTGATGCTTCGCGTATTCCCAAGCGGTCAACCCTACCGTTTACTAACGGGACCAGATTTAGTTCAACTTCCGGCAGATGACAAGAATTTTTCTTACATTTATAGTGTGTTCAGGGAACGGCGCGAACGCAGTCCCCCACTACCAAAAATTGTACTCCCGAGTTAATCACATTTGGATTAATCGCAAGGGTCAGCCCATCCTTAGTGCAATGGAAAGGCCTCGCCCTGGAGGAACCACCTTGGTGATCATGGTTGCCTCTGAGCCAGGTAAGTATGATTGTGGATGCTTTTTCACTTTGTTTAATACTTTGTATACAGCAGAACAATATTGACAAAGAGTGTTCAAGTATTTGACTGACGTTTAGAGAATACCACCCACTTTCTTTCATCGACTTGAATTACGAACTCGAGCAAAATATAGTAAATAAAGCTCAGTATTTATTTCATGGTCTTGATCTTTGCAAATACTTTTCAAGAAACAAATTGCTTGTTTTTTTTCATTTGGTCGTCCAATTGGCAAATAAGAAAATAAGAAAATCGACTTTTCATATGAAAATACACGCATCTTCATATTTTAAAAAAAAACATCACATCGAAAGATGAACAGTACTAATTAGTTAACACAATCAAGTACGTATTTTTTTATGCTTTTCTTGATATTACGAAAAAAATACAATTAGAAAAAATTACAAACATGTCTACATGACAGTTTTGCAATTATACATGGTCTTTTATTATACGGTGCTAAGACAATTTCTGTTTTATTCAATATGTTCTCCCTCATAGAGGGTGAGCCGATCCCGGAGGTACTGCAATACCGGGTCAACCCGTGGCGGGAGCAGTGCAAGCACTGTATTCCCACCGTATGCCAAAAATCAGTTTAATATTCTGGGGTCCATTTGAACCCGTATCAGATATTAAGCTGATAAGAACAGATACTACACTTTGATCTTAGCCAAAAGGCCGAGAAGCGATAATGTTACAAGGATTACTGCCCAAAATAACCACTGAGGTTCAACACATTTCCGGTGGTGTACGAAGAATACTCATATCACTCAAAACATTCAAGAAATGCTATAAAATATTGAGTTGTTCATTTTTCCAGACGCGACCACTTGATGCTTATAAAGTTCATTTTCATTTGTTTTATTATGCTCATACTGTATTAAGGGAGATACAATTTACGCTGAAGGCGTTGCAAATTTTACTCTCGTTATCACACTAGGTCCTTTTTTTTCAGAATATGGCTTTGCCACGCCACCTGACGACAAAAGCTCTGAACGATAATTAATCATGATTAAATAACAATAACTAAAAGAATGCAATACGATCATAAAGTCATGACACATCCTCAAATTGACCAACCTCACTTTCACAATTTATTTTGCCATACAAGCAGATGATTTAAGGACACGAATACCTGGAATTATTATTAAGATTTATCTCTTTAGATTTTCAAGAATTTAAATTTGTTTTATCATCTCAACCACTCTGAACACGCTAGTTTCCTTCCGCTATTTCACATGGATTTAACGGAAACGGTCCTCAATGACTGTGTTTGATGCTGTCGAGACAGCTACACTCACAGCCTGTTTCACGCTCAGAAACCAGCGTCTTAACTCGTCATCGTGGGTTGAAAGGAGACAAGTTTCTGGTGGGAAACAAGTCAAGATATACTACAGAAATGATCCTGTGAAGTATGATCTTAAATGCAATGTTATTTTGCAGAACTCTAAATAAGGTTTGTACGATCAATGAGCTTTGGCGTAAATTACAGTGCATAGATCGATATTTCGGAATATTAAATTGAGATTTGCAATACTTGACGCACACAGTACATACATTGTCAGGTCTTGCATTTTGTTCATTTATTGAAACACCGAGAAGCTCTTTAATAGTTATAGAACAAGTGACGAGACCAATTTTGGACACAATAAAGAATCCGCGTGCTCATCAAATCAATTTATTACAGTAATGTATTATCGATTGAGAGCCCATTTATCAGCTGGGTGTTTGGCGTGCACCTATAATCCTGCTTCGGGGAGGCTTGGTAGAGTGGATGGCTTGAGTTTAGGAGCCCTGTTTCGTGATACCGCATGTTGATCAGGTGCCCGCACTAAGCTTGACATCAGCATGGATCTGCTAGAGGAATCTAGTAGGTGCAGGTTAGCTAAGGAGGAGCGTAGTGGGTCAGGAGGGAAACCTAGCAGCCAAAAGTTCCCGTGTTCGGCAGTAGTGGGATCGTGCCAGTGAGTGGGCGTCATGCAACAGCCTCAACAAAATAGCCAAACCTCTATCTTTTTTTTTGTCGTTAAAACTACCGAGATCAAACAAACATGCGTTCTACAATATATGGTATCATTAATCAAAGTCCCAGCAATACCCTTTTCAACTAATACCTAAAGAATACATTATATTCCATGTCTCATCTAACTTGGGGAGCAAAAATAAAATTACACCATGCCAACAGCATCCCGTATTCCCAAGCGGTCACCCATCCAAGTACTAACGGGACCCGACATAGCTTAACTTCCGGGAGCTGACGAGACCGGGTGAGTTCTATGTGGTATGGCCGTTGACATCAATTCAGTCGCCATTACCCGACCATATTCGCCTCTAAATCTAGTTCTAATGCTTGCTTACTTTCTGTTCGAAATACACACCAACCTTAGCCAAACAAACGAGGACATATAAGTACATTTGTCAATGGACAACCGAATATAAAATTTGATAATATTTCCAAACGCCACTATTTTTGGCTAACTGTCATTTTTAATTTTCTCGTTCCGGGGATGTCCGATCAATGAGCCAACAATCCAAGTGTCATAAGGCTAACGATTGCTTCCCTTACTTAGCTTGCGTTGCATAAGGATCTCAGAGTCAGAGAGATTAGATAGAGCTGCCCGAAGAAACCACCAACGTACAAGCCTCTCGGCTGTGCCGTGCGCTTCGCGCTTTACTTAGCTTGCGTTGCATAAGGATCTCAGAGCCAGAGAGATTAGATAGAGCTGCCCGAAGAAACCACCAACGTACAAGCCTCTCGGCTGTGCCGTGCGCTTCGCGCACGGCGTTTCAAATATCTTTCAGCAACAAAGAGGTTGGAGGACGTCTAGTAGCCTCTCGGCTGTGCCGTGCGCTTCGCGCACGGCGTTTCAAATATCTTTCAGCAACAAAGAGGTTGGAGGACGTCTAGTAGGCAATATCCAGTAAAAAATACGTTCCTTCCATTTTCAACTAATGCCAAAATAATACATTGTAGTCCATGTAGTATCACCCATCTTGGGAAGCACTTCAATTCAATTGGATTCACAAAAATAAAATAATTCCATGCCAACAGCATCCCGTATTCCCAAGCGGTCACCCATCCAAGTACTAACGGGACCCGACATAGCTTAACTTCCGGGAGCTGACGAGACCGGGTGAGTTCTATGTGGTATGGCCGTTGACATTAAACTAGACGCAATTACCCGACCATATTCGCCTCTAATCTATTACTTGTGCTTGAGATTTATCTTTTTGAAATACACACTAATCTTACCAAAACCACCGAAAAACTATCAGTTTGTCATTTTACAAATGTTGTCAGTATGTAGTAGTAGAATATCTTTGTTTCCGCATACAGACGTTTTTAATTTTTCATTTATTCAAAGTGCCCAATCAGAAGACCGGGCGTTAAAAAAATAAGTCATATAGACTCATCAATGCTCCTAACCACGGAAATCTTTAGTAAAAGGCGAAAGATTTATCCGGGTATTGATTAGAAACCAGAGTAAATAACAGTGGTATGCCTTGTATTTATATTCATTTCAAAATTTTGAAGTGCGCTTGTAAGGTTTTTTTTCGAAACATGCGTTTACATATCAAAATCCTTGTGCAATTCTTTATCAATGGGTACAGTTATTTTAAAGTAAATATCATGTATAAAGCTCGTTAACATGTTTTTGAACGAAACAGTTGTGCGCAGTGTTATTTTTGAAAAAAATGAACGATCTTTATGGTACAAGCCCAACACGTAGGTGGTGGGATCAGATGTTTACCCCGACATTCACCCTACAGCGGTTAACAATTTATTGAACTTCCCCTTTAAACATGGTGGAATCTTTTCACCTTGTCATTTGGAATCACCTTTTCAAATATTTTCCCCGTGTTCACAATGTTCCAACTGACTGATATTAATGGCCTTCAGCGAACGAATTAATCAGCCTTGTCTGACGTGCAATACCAACTAAATGGAAACAAAAATCACTTATACGATTTCACTTTCACCGTTTAATGTTATAAACACACTATGCAACACTCCAATTTTTCTAACTGACTGTAATTTTTTTTTTCTTGTACGCTGAAATGCTCCTGATGGAGCTATCAAAAATTGCCGACGACAAAGATTATTTCACTTCATCGTGGCGGGGTATTGGTTAAAGTTTTCAACTAGCAATAATCACACCTCGGGAGACCCTCATTGGTTATGATATTGCCACTGCGCAAAGCTAAATTATAATCAGAAAAGCAAGTCTACTTAAGCATTTGCTGAATTCGTTCTGCTTGGACGTGTTGGACCAACAATTTCGTTCAGAAATATTCATTTAGATTACCCTAGGCAAATTTTAATTTCCATCTCCCATTGGACTAATACCAACAGGGGACAGTTCATTACATACATGAAATAATTTTTGTCTTAATATCGGGTCAAATACTTGAAATTCTGTAAATGTGTATTTTTCTTCCATACATTTCAACAACTTCCTGCACACACAAAAAAAGGGAGGGGGAATTTCAGGTTTTCATTCCAAATTGTTTTTCACATTATGAACTATTGAAGTGAGCGAGCATTACTTTCCAACCAAACAAAATTTATAGTTAATCTGCGTGTTGACGTGAAAAATCAGTTTTCAGTGCCGTGACCAGGATTCGAACCTGGGTTACTACGGATTCATATCTAGTAGGTACCACAACGTAGGGTCCTAACCACTAGACGATCACGGCCAATCCATTGGCCATGATGATTTATATTAAAGTAGCTAAACATGAATTTCATTACTTTGTTGTTTCTTCCCAGAAAGAAAATCTGATGCTTCGCGTATTCCCAAGCGGTCAACCCTACCGTTTACTAACGGGACCAGATTTAGTTCAACTTCCGGCAGATGACAAGAATTTTTCTTACATTTATAGTGTGTTCAGGGAACGGCGCGAACGCAGTCCCCCACTACCAAAAATTGTACTCCCGAGTTAATCACATTTGGATTAATCGCAAGGGTCAGCCCATCCTTAGTGCAATGGAAAGGCCTCGCCCTGGAGGAACCACCTTGGTGATCATGGTTGCCTCTGAGCCAGGTAAGTATGATTGTGGATGCTTTTTCACTTTGTTTAATACTTTGTATACAGCAGAACAATATTGACAAAGAGTGTTCAAGTATTTGACTGACGTTTAGAGAATACCACCCACTTTCTTTCATCGACTTGAATTACGAACTCGAGCAAAATATAGTAAATAAAGCTCAGTATTTATTTCATGGTCTTGATCTTTGCAAATACTTTTCAAGAAACAAATTGCTTGTTTTTTTTCATTTGGTCGTCCAATTGGCAAATAAGAAAATAAGAAAATCGACTTTTCATATGAAAATACACGCATCTTCATATTTTAAAAAAAAACATCACATCGAAAGATGAACAGTACTAATTAGTTAACACAATCAAGTACGTATTTTTTTATGCTTTTCTTGATATTACGAAAAAAATACAATTAGAAAAAATTACAAACATGTCTACATGACAGTTTTGCAATTATACATGGTCTTTTATTATACGGTGCTAAGACAATTTCTGTTTTATTCAATATGTTCTCCCTCATAGAGGGTGAGCCGATCCCGGAGGTACTGCAATACCGGGTCAACCCGTGGCGGGAGCAGTGCAAGCACTGTATTCCCACCGTATGCCAAAAATCAGTTTAATATTCTGGGGTCCATTTGAACCCGTATCAGATATTAAGCTGATAAGAACAGATACTACACTTTGATCTTAGCCAAAAGGCCGAGAAGCGATAATGTTACAAGGATTACTGCCCAAAATAACCACTGAGGTTCAACACATTTCCGGTGGTGTACGAAGAATACTCATATCACTCAAAACATTCAAGAAATGCTATAAAATATTGAGTTGTTCATTTTTCCAGACGCGACCACTTGATGCTTATAAAGTTCATTTTCATTTGTTTTATTATGCTCATACTGTATTAAGGGAGATACAATTTACGCTGAAGGCGTTGCAAATTTTACTCTCGTTATCACACTAGGTCCTTTTTTTTCAGAATATGGCTTTGCCACGCCACCTGACGACAAAAGCTCTGAACGATAATTAATCATGATTAAATAACAATAACTAAAAGAATGCAATACGATCATAAAGTCATGACACATCCTCAAATTGACCAACCTCACTTTCACAATTTATTTTGCCATACAAGCAGATGATTTAAGGACACGAATACCTGGAATTATTATTAAGATTTATCTCTTTAGATTTTCAAGAATTTAAATTTGTTTTATCATCTCAACCACTCTGAACACGCTAGTTTCCTTCCGCTATTTCACATGGATTTAACGGAAACGGTCCTCAATGACTGTGTTTGATGCTGTCGAGACAGCTACACTCACAGCCTGTTTCACGCTCAGAAACCAGCGTCTTAACTCGTCATCGTGGGTTGAAAGGAGACAAGTTTCTGGTGGGAAACAAGTCAAGATATACTACAGAAATGATCCTGTGAAGTATGATCTTAAATGCAATGTTATTTTGCAGAACTCTAAATAAGGTTTGTACGATCAATGAGCTTTGGCGTAAATTACAGTGCATAGATCGATATTTCGGAATATTAAATTGAGATTTGCAATACTTGACGCACACAGTACATACATTGTCAGGTCTTGCATTTTGTTCATTTATTGAAACACCGAGAAGCTCTTTAATAGTTATAGAACAAGTGACGAGACCAATTTTGGACACAATAAAGAATCCGCGTGCTCATCAAATCAATTTATTACAGTAATGTATTATCGATTGAGAGCCCATTTATCAGCTGGGTGTTTGGCGTGCACCTATAATCCTGCTTCGGGGAGGCTTGGTAGAGTGGATGGCTTGAGTTTAGGAGCCCTGTTTCGTGATACCGCATGTTGATCAGGTGCCCGCACTAAGCTTGACATCAGCATGGATCTGCTAGAGGAATCTAGTAGGTGCAGGTTAGCTAAGGAGGAGCGTAGTGGGTCAGGAGGGAAACCTAGCAGCCAAAAGTTCCCGTGTTCGGCAGTAGTGGGATCGTGCCAGTGAGTGGGCGTCATGCAACAGCCTCAACAAAATAGCCAAACCTCTATCTTTTTTTTTGTCGTTAAAACTACCGAGATCAAACAAACATGCGTTCTACAATATATGGTATCATTAATCAAAGTCCCAGCAATACCCTTTTCAACTAATACCTAAAGAATACATTATATTCCATGTCTCATCTAACTTGGGGAGCAAAAATAAAATTACACCATGCCAACAGCATCCCGTATTCCCAAGCGGTCACCCATCCAAGTACTAACGGGACCCGACATAGCTTAACTTCCGGGAGCTGACGAGACCGGGTGAGTTCTATGTGGTATGGCCGTTGACATCAATTCAGTCGCCATTACCCGACCATATTCGCCTCTAAATCTAGTTCTAATGCTTGCTTACTTTCTGTTCGAAATACACACCAACCTTAGCCAAACAAACGAGGACATATAAGTACATTTGTCAATGGACAACCGAATATAAAATTTGATAATATTTCCAAACGCCACTATTTTTGGCTAACTGTCATTTTTAATTTTCTCGTTCCGGGGATGTCCGATCAATGAGCCAACAATCCAAGTGTCATAAGGCTAACGATTGCTTCCCTTACTTAGCTTGCGTTGCATAAGGATCTCAGAGTCAGAGAGATTAGATAGAGCTGCCCGAAGAAACCACCAACGTACAAGCCTCTCGGCTGTGCCGTGCGCTTCGCGCTTTACTTAGCTTGCGTTGCATAAGGATCTCAGAGCCAGAGAGATTAGATAGAGCTGCCCGAAGAAACCACCAACGTACAAGCCTCTCGGCTGGCAATATCCAGGCAATAGGCAGTAAAAAATACGTTCCTTCCATTTTCAACTAATGCCAAAATAATACATTGTAGTCCATGTAGTATCACCCATCTTGGGAAGCACTTCAATTCAATTGGATTCACAAAAATAAAATAATTCCATGCCAACAGCATCCCGTATTCCCAAGCGGTCACCCATCCAAGTACTAACGGGACCCGACATAGCTTAACTTCCGGGAGCTGACGAGACCGGGTGAGTTCTATGTGGTATGGCCGTTGACATTAAACTAGACGCAATTACCCGACCATATTCGCCTCTAATCTATTACTTGTGCTTGAGATTTATCTTTTTGAAATACACACTAATCTTACCAAAACCACCGAAAAACTATCAGTTTGTCATTTTACAAATGTTGTCAGTATGTAGTAGTAGAATATCTTTGTTTCCGCATACAGACGTTTTTAATTTTTCATTTATTCAAAGTGCCCAATCAGAAGACCGGGCGTTAAAAAAATAAGTCATATAGACTCATCAATGCTCCTAACCACGGAAATCTTTAGTAAAAGGCGAAAGATTTATCCGGGTATTGATTAGAAACCAGAGTAAATAACAGTGGTATGCCTTGTATTTATATTCATTTCAAAATTTTGAAGTGCGCTTGTAAGGTTTTTTTTTCGAAACATGCGTTTACATATCAAAATCCTTGTGCAATTCTTTATCAATGGGTACAGTTATTTTAAAGTAAATATCATGTATAAAGCTCGTTAACATGTTTTTGAACGAAACAGTTGTGCGCAGTGTTATTTTTGAAAAAAATGAACGATCTTTATGGTACAAGCCCAACACGTAGGTGGTGGGATCAGATGTTTACCCCGACATTCACCCTACAGCGGTTAACAATTTATTGAACTTCCCCTTTAAACATGGTGGAATCTTTTCACCTTGTCATTTGGAATCACCTTTTCAAATATTTTCCCCGTGTTCACAATGTTCCAACTGACTGATATTAATGGCCTTCAGCGAACGAATTAATCAGCCTTGTCTGACGTGCAATACCAACTAAATGGAAACAAAAATCACTTATACGATTTCACTTTCACCGTTTAATGTTATAAACACACTATGCAACACTCCAATTTTTCTAACTGACTGTAATTTTTTTTTTCTTGTACGCTGAAATGCTCCTGATGGAGCTATCAAAAATTGCCGACGACAAAGATTATTTCACTTCATCGTGGCGGGGTATTGGTTAAAGTTTTCAACTAGCAATAATCACACCTCGGGAGACCCTCATTGGTTATGATATTGCCACTGCGCAAAGCTAAATTATAATCAGAAAAGCAAGTCTACTTAAGCATTTGCTGAATTCGTTCTGCTTGGACGTGTTGGACCAACAATTTCGTTCAGAAATATTCATTTAGATTACCCTAGGCAAATTTTAATTTCCATCTCCCATTGGACTAATACCAACAGGGGACAGTTCATTACATACATGAAATAATTTTTGTCTTAATATCGGGTCAAATACTTGAAATTCTGTAAATGTGTATTTTTCTTCCATACATTTCAACAACTTCCTGCACACACAAAAAAAGGGAGGGGGAATTTCAGGTTTTCATTCCAAATTGTTTTTCACATTATGAACTATTGAAGTGAGCGAGCATTACTTTCCAACCAAACAAAATTTATAGTTAATCTGCGTGTTGACGTGAAAAATCAGTTTTCAGTGCCGTGACCAGGATTCGAACCTGGGTTACTACGGATTCATATCTAGTAGGTACCACAACGTAGGGTCCTAACCACTAGACGATCACGGCCAATCCATTGGCCATGATGATTTATATTAAAGTAGCTAAACATGAATTTCATTACTTTGTTGTTTCTTCCCAGAAAGAAAATCTGATGCTTCGCGTATTCCCAAGCGGTCAACCCTACCGTTTACTAACGGGACCAGATTTAGTTCAACTTCCGGCAGATGACAAGAATTTTTCTTACATTTATAGTGTGTTCAGGGAACGGCGCGAACGCAGTCCCCCACTACCAAAAATTGTACTCCCGAGTTAATCACATTTGGATTAATCGCAAGGGTCAGCCCATCCTTAGTGCAATGGAAAGGCCTCGCCCTGGAGGAACCACCTTGGTGATCATGGTTGCCTCTGAGCCAGGTAAGTATGATTGTGGATGCTTTTTCACTTTGTTTAATACTTTGTATACAGCAGAACAATATTGACAAAGAGTGTTCAAGTATTTGACTGACGTTTAGAGAATACCACCCACTTTCTTTCATCGACTTGAATTACGAACTCGAGCAAAATATAGTAAATAAAGCTCAGTATTTATTTCATGGTCTTGATCTTTGCAAATACTTTTCAAGAAACAAATTGCTTGTTTTTTTTCATTTGGTCGTCCAATTGGCAAATAAGAAAATAAGAAAATCGACTTTTCATATGAAAATACACGCATCTTCATATTTTAAAAAAAAACATCACATCGAAAGATGAACAGTACTAATTAGTTAACACAATCAAGTACGTATTTTTTTATGCTTTTCTTGATATTACGAAAAAAATACAATTAGAAAAAATTACAAACATGTCTACATGACAGTTTTGCAATTATACATGGTCTTTTATTATACGGTGCTAAGACAATTTCTGTTTTATTCAATATGTTCTCCCTCATAGAGGGTGAGCCGATCCCGGAGGTACTGCAATACCGGGTCAACCCGTGGCGGGAGCAGTGCAAGCACTGTATTCCCACCGTATGCCAAAAATCAGTTTAATATTCTGGGGTCCATTTGAACCCGTATCAGATATTAAGCTGATAAGAACAGATACTACACTTTGATCTTAGCCAAAAGGCCGAGAAGCGATAATGTTACAAGGATTACTGCCCAAAATAACCACTGAGGTTCAACACATTTCCGGTGGTGTACGAAGAATACTCATATCACTCAAAACATTCAAGAAATGCTATAAAATATTGAGTTGTTCATTTTTCCAGACGCGACCACTTGATGCTTATAAAGTTCATTTTCATTTGTTTTATTATGCTCATACTGTATTAAGGGAGATACAATTTACGCTGAAGGCGTTGCAAATTTTACTCTCGTTATCACACTAGGTCCTTTTTTTTCAGAATATGGCTTTGCCACGCCACCTGACGACAAAAGCTCTGAACGATAATTAATCATGATTAAATAACAATAACTAAAAGAATGCAATACGATCATAAAGTCATGACACATCCTCAAATTGACCAACCTCACTTTCACAATTTATTTTGCCATACAAGCAGATGATTTAAGGACACGAATACCTGGAATTATTATTAAGATTTATCTCTTTAGATTTTCAAGAATTTAAATTTGTTTTATCATCTCAACCACTCTGAACACGCTAGTTTCCTTCCGCTATTTCACATGGATTTAACGGAAACGGTCCTCAATGACTGTGTTTGATGCTGTCGAGACAGCTACACTCACAGCCTGTTTCACGCTCAGAAACCAGCGTCTTAACTCGTCATCGTGGGTTGAAAGGAGACAAGTTTCTGGTGGGAAACAAGTCAAGATATACTACAGAAATGATCCTGTGAAGTATGATCTTAAATGCAATGTTATTTTGCAGAACTCTAAATAAGGTTTGTACGATCAATGAGCTTTGGCGTAAATTACAGTGCATAGATCGATATTTCGGAATATTAAATTGAGATTTGCAATACTTGACGCACACAGTACATACATTGTCAGGTCTTGCATTTTGTTCATTTATTGAAACACCGAGAAGCTCTTTAATAGTTATAGAACAAGTGACGAGACCAATTTTGGACACAATAAAGAATCCGCGTGCTCATCAAATCAATTTATTACAGTAATGTATTATCGATTGAGAGCCCATTTATCAGCTGGGTGTTTGGCGTGCACCTATAATCCTGCTTCGGGGAGGCTTGGTAGAGTGGATGGCTTGAGTTTAGGAGCCCTGTTTCGTGATACCGCATGTTGATCAGGTGCCCGCACTAAGCTTGACATCAGCATGGATCTGCTAGAGGAATCTAGTAGGTGCAGGTTAGCTAAGGAGGAGCGTAGTGGGTCAGGAGGGAAACCTAGCAGCCAAAAGTTCCCGTGTTCGGCAGTAGTGGGATCGTGCCAGTGAGTGGGCGTCATGCAACAGCCTCAACAAAATAGCCAAACCTCTATCTTTTTTTTTGTCGTTAAAACTACCGAGATCAAACAAACATGCGTTCTACAATATATGGTATCATTAATCAAAGTCCCAGCAATACCCTTTTCAACTAATACCTAAAGAATACATTATATTCCATGTCTCATCTAACTTGGGGAGCAAAAATAAAATTACACCATGCCAACAGCATCCCGTATTCCCAAGCGGTCACCCATCCAAGTACTAACGGGACCCGACATAGCTTAACTTCCGGGAGCTGACGAGACCGGGTGAGTTCTATGTGGTATGGCCGTTGACATCAATTCAGTCGCCATTACCCGACCATATTCGCCTCTAAATCTAGTTCTAATGCTTGCTTACTTTCTGTTCGAAATACACACCAACCTTAGCCAAACAAACGAGGACATATAAGTACATTTGTCAATGGACAACCGAATATAAAATTTGATAATATTTCCAAACGCCACTATTTTTGGCTAACTGTCATTTTTAATTTTCTCGTTCCGGGGATGTCCGATCAATGAGCCAACAATCCAAGTGTCATAAGGCTAACGATTGCTTCCCTTACTTAGCTTGCGTTGCATAAGGATCTCAGAGTCAGAGAGATTAGATAGAGCTGCCCGAAGAAACCACCAACGTACAAGCCTCTCGGCTGTGCCGTGCGCTTCGCGCTTTACTTAGCTTGCGTTGCATAAGGATCTCAGAGCCAGAGAGATTAGATAGAGCTGCCCGAAGAAACCACCAACGTACAAGCCTCTCGGCTGTGCCGTGCGCTTCGCGCACGGCGTTTCAAATATCTTTCAGCAACAAAGAGGTTGGAGGACGTCTAGTAGCCTCTCGGCTGTGCCGTGCGCTTCGCGCACGGCGTTTCAAATATCTTTCAGCAACAAAGAGGTTGGAGGACGTCTAGTAGGCAATATCCAGTAAAAAATACGTTCCTTCCATTTTCAACTAATGCCAAAATAATACATTGTAGTCCATGTAGTATCACCCATCTTGGGAAGCACTTCAATTCAATTGGATTCACAAAAATAAAATAATTCCATGCCAACAGCATCCCGTATTCCCAAGCGGTCACCCATCCAAGTACTAACGGGACCCGACATAGCTTAACTTCCGGGAGCTGACGAGACCGGGTGAGTTCTATGTGGTATGGCCGTTGACATTAAACTAGACGCAATTACCCGACCATATTCGCCTCTAATCTATTACTTGTGCTTGAGATTTATCTTTTTGAAATACACACTAATCTTACCAAAACCACCGAAAAACTATCAGTTTGTCATTTTACAAATGTTGTCAGTATGTAGTAGTAGAATATCTTTGTTTCCGCATACAGACGTTTTTAATTTTTCATTTATTCAAAGTGCCCAATCAGAAGACCGGGCGTTAAAAAAATAAGTCATATAGACTCATCAATGCTCCTAACCACGGAAATCTTTAGTAAAAGGCGAAAGATTTATCCGGGTATTGAT
Organism: Daphnia pulicaria; assembly: GCF_021234035.1. Classification (NCBI taxonomy): domain Eukaryota; kingdom Metazoa; phylum Arthropoda; class Branchiopoda; order Diplostraca; family Daphniidae; genus Daphnia; species Daphnia pulicaria. The sequence goes on from NC_060913.1 coordinate 36,174,168, forward strand.
TAGAAACCAGAGTAAATAACAGTGGTATGCCTTGTATTTATATTCATTTCAAAATTTTGAAGTGCGCTTGTAAGGTTTTTTTTCGAAACATGCGTTTACATATCAAAATCCTTGTGCAATTCTTTATCAATGGGTACAGTTATTTTAAAGTAAATATCATGTATAAAGCTCGTTAACATGTTTTTGAACGAAACAGTTGTGCGCAGTGTTATTTTTGAAAAAAATGAACGATCTTTATGGTACAAGCCCAACACGTAGGTGGTGGGATCAGATGTTTACCCCGACATTCACCCTACAGCGGTTAACAATTTATTGAACTTCCCCTTTAAACATGGTGGAATCTTTTCACCTTGTCATTTGGAATCACCTTTTCAAATATTTTCCCCGTGTTCACAATGTTCCAACTGACTGATATTAATGGCCTTCAGCGAACGAATTAATCAGCCTTGTCTGACGTGCAATACCAACTAAATGGAAACAAAAATCACTTATACGATTTCACTTTCACCGTTTAATGTTATAAACACACTATGCAACACTCCAATTTTTCTAACTGACTGTAATTTTTTTTTTCTTGTACGCTGAAATGCTCCTGATGGAGCTATCAAAAATTGCCGACGACAAAGATTATTTCACTTCATCGTGGCGGGGTATTGGTTAAAGTTTTCAACTAGCAATAATCACACCTCGGGAGACCCTCATTGGTTATGATATTGCCACTGCGCAAAGCTAAATTATAATCAGAAAAGCAAGTCTACTTAAGCATTTGCTGAATTCGTTCTGCTTGGACGTGTTGGACCAACAATTTCGTTCAGAAATATTCATTTAGATTACCCTAGGCAAATTTTAATTTCCATCTCCCATTGGACTAATACCAACAGGGGACAGTTCATTACATACATGAAATAATTTTTGTCTTAATATCGGGTCAAATACTTGAAATTCTGTAAATGTGTATTTTTCTTCCATACATTTCAACAACTTCCTGCACACACAAAAAAAGGGAGGGGGAATTTCAGGTTTTCATTCCAAATTGTTTTTCACATTATGAACTATTGAAGTGAGCGAGCATTACTTTCCAACCAAACAAAATTTATAGTTAATCTGCGTGTTGACGTGAAAAATCAGTTTTCAGTGCCGTGACCAGGATTCGAACCTGGGTTACTACGGATTCATATCTAGTAGGTACCACAACGTAGGGTCCTAACCACTAGACGATCACGGCCAATCCATTGGCCATGATGATTTATATTAAAGTAGCTAAACATGAATTTCATTACTTTGTTGTTTCTTCCCAGAAAGAAAATCTGATGCTTCGCGTATTCCCAAGCGGTCAACCCTACCGTTTACTAACGGGACCAGATTTAGTTCAACTTCCGGCAGATGACAAGAATTTTTCTTACATTTATAGTGTGTTCAGGGAACGGCGCGAACGCAGTCCCCCACTACCAAAAATTGTACTCCCGAGTTAATCACATTTGGATTAATCGCAAGGGTCAGCCCATCCTTAGTGCAATGGAAAGGCCTCGCCCTGGAGGAACCACCTTGGTGATCATGGTTGCCTCTGAGCCAGGTAAGTATGATTGTGGATGCTTTTTCACTTTTTTTAATACTTTGTATACAGCAGAACAATATTGACAAAGAGTGTTCAAGTATTTGACTGACGTTTAGAGAATACCACCCACTTTCTTTCATCGACTTGAATTACGAACTCGAGAAAAATATAGTAAATAAAGCTCAGTATTTATTTCATGGTCTTGATCTTTGCAAATACTTTTCAAGAAACAAATTGCTTGTTTTTTTTCATTTGGTCGTCCAATTGGCAAATAAGAAAATAAGAAAATCGACTTTTCATATGAAAATACACGCATCTTCATATTTTAAAAAAAAACATCACATCGAAAGATGAACAGTACTAATTAGTTAACACAATCAAGTACGTATTTTTTTATGCTTTTCTTGATATTACGAAAAAAATACAATTAGAAAAAATTACAAACATGTCTACATGACAGTTTTGCAATTATACATGGTCTTTTATTATACGGTGCTAAGACAATTTCTGTTTTATTCAATATGTTCTCCCTCATAGAGGGTGAGCCGATCCCGGAGGTACTGCAATACCGGGTCAACCCGTGGCGGGAGCAGTGCAAGCACTGTATTCCCACCGTATGCCAAAAATCAGTTTAATATTCTGGGGTCCATTTGAACCCGTATCAGATATTAAGCTGATAAGAACAGATACTACACTTTGATCTTAGCCAAAAGGCCGAGAAGCGATAATGTTACAAGGATTACTGCCCAAAATAACCACTGAGGTTCAACACATTTCCGGTGGTGTACGAAGAATACTCATATCACTCAAAACATTCAAGAAATGCTATAAAATATTGAGTTGTTCATTTTTCCAGACGCGACCACTTGATGCTTATAAAGTTCATTTTCATTTGTTTTATTATGCTCATACTGTATTAAGGGAGATACAATTTACGCTGAAGGCGTTGCAAATTTTACTCTCGTTATCACACTAGGTCCTTTTTTTTCAGAATATGGCTTTGCCACGCCACCTGACGACAAAAGCTCTGAACGATAATTAATCATGATTAAATAACAATAACTAAAAGAATGCAATACGATCATAAAGTCATGACACATCCTCAAATTGACCAACCTCACTTTCACAATTTATTTTGCCATACAAGCAGATGATTTAAGGACACGAATACCTGGAATTATTATTAAGATTTATCTCTTTAGATTTTCAAGAATTTAAATTTGTTTTATCATCTCAACCACTCTGAACACGCTAGTTTCCTTCCGCTATTTCACATGGATTTAACGGAAACGGTCCTCAATGACTGTGTTTGATGCTGTCGAGACAGCTACACTCACAGCCTGTTTCACGCTCAGAAACCAGCGTCTTAACTCGTCATCGTGGGTTGAAAGGAGACAAGTTTCTGGTGGGAAACAAGTCAAGATATACTACAGAAATGATCCTGTGAAGTATGATCTTAAATGCAATGTTATTTTGCAGAACTCTAAATAAGGTTTGTACGATCAATGAGCTTTGGCGTAAATTACAGTGCATAGATCGATATTTCGGAATATTAAATTGAGATTTGCAATACTTGACGCACACAGTACATACATTGTCAGGTCTTGCATTTTGTTCATTTATTGAAACACCGAGAAGCTCTTTAATAGTTATAGAACAAGTGACGAGACCAATTTTGGACACAATAAAGAATCCGCGTGCTCATCAAATCAATTTATTACAGTAATGTATTATCGATTGAGAGCCCATTTATCAGCTGGGTGTTTGGCGTGCACCTATAATCCTGCTTCGGGGAGGCTTGGTAGAGTGGATGGCTTGAGTTTAGGAGCCCTGTTTCGTGATACCGCATGTTGATCAGGTGCCCGCACTAAGCTTGACATCAGCATGGATCTGCTAGAGGAATCTAGTAGGTGCAGGTTAGCTAAGGAGGAGCGTAGTGGGTCAGGAGGGAAACCTAGCAGCCAAAAGTTCCCGTGTTCGGCAGTAGTGGGATCGTGCCAGTGAGTGGGCGTCATGCAACAGCCTCAACAAAATAGCCAAACCTCTATCTTTTTTTTTGTCGTTAAAACTACCGAGATCAAACAAACATGCGTTCTACAATATATGGTATCATTAATCAAAGTCCCAGCAATACCCTTTTCAACTAATACCTAAAGAATACATTATATTCCATGTCTCATCTAACTTGGGGAGCAAAAATAAAATTACACCATGCCAACAGCATCCCGTATTCCCAAGCGGTCACCCATCCAAGTACTAACGGGACCCGACATAGCTTAACTTCCGGGAGCTGACGAGACCGGGTGAGTTCTATGTGGTATGGCCGTTGACATCAATTCAGTCGCCATTACCCGACCATATTCGCCTCTAAATCTAGTTCTAATGCTTGCTTACTTTCTGTTCGAAATACACACCAACCTTAGCCAAACAAACGAGGACATATAAGTACATTTGTCAATGGACAACCGAATATAAAATTTGATAATATTTCCAAACGCCACTATTTTTGGCTAACTGTCATTTTTAATTTTCTCGTTCCGGGGATGTCCGATCAATGAGCCAACAATCCAAGTGTCATAAGGCTAACGATTGCTTCCCTTACTTAGCTTGCGTTGCATAAGGATCTCAGAGTCAGAGAGATTAGATAGAGCTGCCCGAAGAAACCACCAACGTACAAGCCTCTCGGCTGTGCCGTGCGCTTCGCGCTTTACTTAGCTTGCGTTGCATAAGGATCTCAGAGCCAGAGAGATTAGATAGAGCTGCCCGAAGAAACCACCAACGTACAAGCCTCTCGGCTGTGCCGTGCGCTTCGCGCACGGCGTTTCAAATATCTTTCAGCAACAAAGAGGTTGGAGGACGTCTAGTAGCCTCTCGGCTGTGCCGTGCGCTTCGCGCACGGCGTTTCAAATATCTTTCAGCAACAAAGAGGTTGGAGGACGTCTAGTAGGCAATATCCAGTAAAAAATACGTTCCTTCCATTTTCAACTAATGCCAAAATAATACATTGTAGTCCATGTAGTATCACCCATCTTGGGAAGCACTTCAATTCAATTGGATTCACAAAAATAAAATAATTCCATGCCAACAGCATCCCGTATTCCCAAGCGGTCACCCATCCAAGTACTAACGGGACCCGACATAGCTTAACTTCCGGGAGCTGACGAGACCGGGTGAGTTCTATGTGGTATGGCCGTTGACATTAAACTAGACGCAATTACCCGACCATATTCGCCTCTAATCTATTACTTGTGCTTGAGATTTATCTTTTTGAAATACACACTAATCTTACCAAAACCACCGAAAAACTATCAGTTTGTCATTTTACAAATGTTGTCAGTATGTAGTAGTAGAATATCTTTGTTTCCGCATACAGACGTTTTTAATTTTTCATTTATTCAAAGTGCCCAATCAGAAGACCGGGCGTTAAAAAAATAAGTCATATAGACTCATCAATGCTCCTAACCACGGAAATCTTTAGTAAAAGGCGAAAGATTTATCCGGGTATTGATTAGAAACCAGAGTAAATAACAGTGGTATGCCTTGTATTTATATTCATTTCAAAATTTTGAAGTGCGCTTGTAAGGTTTTTTTTCGAAACATGCGTTTACATATCAAAATCCTTGTGCAATTCTTTATCAATGGGTACAGTTATTTTAAAGTAAATATCATGTATAAAGCTCGTTAACATGTTTTTGAACGAAACAGTTGTGCGCAGTGTTATTTTTGAAAAAAATGAACGATCTTTATGGTACAAGCCCAACACGTAGGTGGTGGGATCAGATGTTTACCCCGACATTCACCCTACAGCGGTTAACAATTTATTGAACTTCCCCTTTAAACATGGTGGAATCTTTTCACCTTGTCATTTGGAATCACCTTTTCAAATATTTTCCCCGTGTTCACAATGTTCCAACTGACTGATATTAATGGCCTTCAGCGAACGAATTAATCAGCCTTGTCTGACGTGCAATACCAACTAAATGGAAACAAAAATCACTTATACGATTTCACTTTCACCGTTTAATGTTATAAACACACTATGCAACACTCCAATTTTTCTAACTGACTGTAATTTTTTTTTTCTTGTACGCTGAAATGCTCCTGATGGAGCTATCAAAAATTGCCGACGACAAAGATTATTTCACTTCATCGTGGCGGGGTATTGGTTAAAGTTTTCAACTAGCAATAATCACACCTCGGGAGACCCTCATTGGTTATGATATTGCCACTGCGCAAAGCTAAATTATAATCAGAAAAGCAAGTCTACTTAAGCATTTGCTGAATTCGTTCTGCTTGGACGTGTTGGACCAACAATTTCGTTCAGAAATATTCATTTAGATTACCCTAGGCAAATTTTAATTTCCATCTCCCATTGGACTAATACCAACAGGGGACAGTTCATTACATACATGAAATAATTTTTGTCTTAATATCGGGTCAAATACTTGAAATTCTGTAAATGTGTATTTTTCTTCCATACATTTCAACAACTTCCTGCACACACAAAAAAAGGGAGGGGGAATTTCAGGTTTTCATTCCAAATTGTTTTTCACATTATGAACTATTGAAGTGAGCGAGCATTACTTTCCAACCAAACAAAATTTATAGTTAATCTGCGTGTTGACGTGAAAAATCAGTTTTCAGTGCCGTGACCAGGATTCGAACCTGGGTTACTACGGATTCATATCTAGTAGGTACCACAACGTAGGGTCCTAACCACTAGACGATCACGGCCAATCCATTGGCCATGATGATTTATATTAAAGTAGCTAAACATGAATTTCATTACTTTGTTGTTTCTTCCCAGAAAGAAAATCTGATGCTTCGCGTATTCCCAAGCGGTCAACCCTACCGTTTACTAACGGGACCAGATTTAGTTCAACTTCCGGCAGATGACAAGAATTTTTCTTACATTTATAGTGTGTTCAGGGAACGGCGCGAACGCAGTCCCCCACTACCAAAAATTGTACTCCCGAGTTAATCACATTTGGATTAATCGCAAGGGTCAGCCCATCCTTAGTGCAATGGAAAGGCCTCGCCCTGGAGGAACCACCTTGGTGATCATGGTTGCCTCTGAGCCAGGTAAGTATGATTGTGGATGCTTTTTCACTTTGTTTAATACTTTGTATACAGCAGAACAATATTGACAAAGAGTGTTCAAGTATTTGACTGACGTTTAGAGAATACCACCCACTTTCTTTCATCGACTTGAATTACGAACTCGAGCAAAATATAGTAAATAAAGCTCAGTATTTATTTCATGGTCTTGATCTTTGCAAATACTTTTCAAGAAACAAATTGCTTGTTTTTTTTCATTTGGTCGTCCAATTGGCAAATAAGAAAATAAGAAAATCGACTTTTCATATGAAAATACACGCATCTTCATATTTTAAAAAAAAACATCACATCGAAAGATGAACAGTACTAATTAGTTAACACAATCAAGTACGTATTTTTTTATGCTTTTCTTGATATTACGAAAAAAATACAATTAGAAAAAATTACAAACATGTCTACATGACAGTTTTGCAATTATACATGGTCTTTTATTATACGGTGCTAAGACAATTTCTGTTTTATTCAATATGTTCTCCCTCATAGAGGGTGAGCCGATCCCGGAGGTACTGCAATACCGGGTCAACCCGTGGCGGGAGCAGTGCAAGCACTGTATTCCCACCGTATGCCAAAAATCAGTTTAATATTCTGGGGTCCATTTGAACCCGTATCAGATATTAAGCTGATAAGAACAGATTAAATTGTTTATTGACAATGAATTTTTATCTCAGTACATAGGTGGCTACGCCAGAGGGGAAATTTTCATCAAATGACAGGGCATTTGGGAGAAGAGATGCAAAATCGGCTGACAATGCAAGAGAATATGTCTACACAGAGAGAGAGTTGCGAGAGGAGTTTTACTCATCATTATTAAGAGTGAGAAGCTGAAGAAGTAGTAGATCGGTGTGGGAAGTCAACGTTGTGGTACATCCGGCGGAGATTTGGAACCAGGAATCTCGTACGTGTGAAGAGTGGACACTTCCGTTCCACACAGCAGAGATCAAAGGGAACAAAAACAACAGGCATAGCAACAAAAGGTAGAGATAAACAGTAGGGATCGATCAAGAGGGGGGCCAATGGACTTCATGGTGCTTTATCCAGTGTTGAGTTGAGGCATGAGAACTTCCATATCAGTCACGGAAATGAAAACGGACCTCAAAAATTACAGGTGTCAGCAGGCCATCAAGGTAGAGCCATCCAGTTGAAACGGACGGTCAACAGACCATCAAGGAGGAGAAGTGGCAATCCGGTGTGGGAAGTCATCTTTGTGGTACATCCGGCGGAGATTTGGACCCAGGAATCACGTACTTGTGAAGAGTGGACACTTCCGTTCCACACAGCATAGATCAAAGGGAACAAAAACAACAGGGCATAGCAACAAAAGGTAGAGATAAACAGTAGGGATCGATCAAGAGGGGGGCCAATGAGCTTCATGGGGCTGTATCCAGTGTTGAGTTGAGGCATGAGAACTTCCATATCAGTCACGGAAATTAAAACGGACCTCAAAAATTACAGGTGTCAGCAGGCCATCAAGGTAGAGCCATCCAGTTGAAGCGGACGGTCAACAGACCATCAAGGAGGAGAAGTGGCAATCCGGTGTGGGAAGTCATCTTAGTGGTACATCCGGCGGAGATTTGGACCCAGGAATCACGTACTTGTGAAGAGTGGACACTTCCGTTCCACACAGCATAGATCAAAAGGGAACAAAATCAACAGGGTGTAGCATCAAACGGTAGGGACAATCAAATTTCGGTGCAAAATAAGTCACAGTACGGTTACGGAAAAATAAGAGAAGAAGGTGATCGCTTCAAAGATCCGACACTAGAGGCTAAAAGACAAAGTGTAGGGGAATAACTGATAAGAACAGATACTACACTTTTATCTTAGCCAAAAGGCCGAGAAGCGATAATGTTACAAGGATTACTGCCCAAAATAACCACTGAGGTTCAACACATTTCCGGTGGTGTACGAAGAATACTCATATCACTCAAAACATTCAAGAAATGCTATAAAATATTGAGTTGTTCATTTTTCCAGACGCGACCACTTGATGCTTATAAAGTTCATTTTCATTTGTTTTATTATGCTCATACTGTATTAAGGGAGATACAATTTACGCTGAAGGCGTTGCAAATTTTACTCTCGTTATCACACTAGGTCCTTTTTTTTCAGAATATGGCTTTGCCACGCCACCTGACGACAAAAGCTCTGAACGATAATTAATCATGATTAAATAACAATAACTAAAATAATGCAATACGATCATAAAGTCATGACACATCCTCAAATTGACCAACCTCACTTTCACAATTTATTTTGCCATACAAGCAGATGATTTAAGGACACGAATACCTGGAATTATTATTAAGATTTATCTCTTTAGATTTTCAAGAATTTAAATTTGTTTTATCATCTCAACCACTCTGAACACGCTAGTTTCCTTCCGCTATTTCACATGGATTTAACGGAAACGGTCCTCAATGACTGTGTTTGATGCTGTCGAGACAGCTACACTCACAGCCTGTTTCACGCTCAGAAACCAGCGTCTTAACTCGTCATCGTGGGTTGAAAGGAGACAAGTTTCTGGTGGGAAACAAGTCAAGATATACTACAGAAATGATCCTGTGAAGTATGATCTTAAATGCAATGTTATTTTGCAGAACTCTAAATAAGGTTTGTACGATCAATGAGCTTTGGCGTAAATTACAGTGCATAGATCGATATTTCGGAATATTAAATTGAGATTTGCAATACTTGACGCACACAGTACATACATTGTCAGGTCTTGCATTTTGTTCATTTATTGAAACACCGAGAAGCTCTTTAATAGTTATAGAACAAGTGACGAGACCAATTTTGGACACAATAAAGAATCCGCGTGCTCATCAAATCAATTTATTACAGTAATGTATTATCGATTGAGAGCCCATTTATCAGCTGGGTGTTTGGCGTGCACCTATAATCCTGCTTCGGGGAGGCTTGGTAGAGTGGATGGCTTGAGTTTAGGAGCCCTGTTTCGTGATACCGCATGTTGATCAGGTGCCCGCACTAAGCTTGACATCAGCATGGATCTGCTAGAGGAATCTAGTAGGTGCAGGTTAGCTAAGGAGGAGCGTAGTGGGTCAGGAGGGAAACCTAGCAGCCAAAAGTTCCCGTGTTCGGCAGTAGTGGGATCGTGCCAGTGAGTGGGCGTCATGCAACAGCCTCAACAAAATAGCCAAACCTCTATCTTTTTTTTTGTCGTTAAAACTACCGAGATCAAACAAACATGCGTTCTACAATATATGGTATCATTAATCAAAGTCCCAGCAATACCCTTTTCAACTAATACCTAAAGAATACATTATATTCCATGTCTCATCTAACTTGGGGAGCAAAAATAAAATTACACCATGCCAACAGCATCCCGTATTCCCAAGCGGTCACCCATCCAAGTACTAACGGGACCCGACATAGCTTAACTTCCGGGAGCTGACGAGACCGGGTGAGTTCTATGTGGTATGGCCGTTGACATCAATTCAGTCGCCATTACCCGACCATATTCGCCTCTAAATCTAGTTCTAATGCTTGCTTACTTTCTGTTCGAAATACACACCAACCTTAGCCAAACAAACGAGGACATATAAGTACATTTGTCAATGGACAACCGAATATAAAATTTGATAATATTTCCAAACGCCACTATTTTTGGCTAACTGTCATTTTTAATTTTCTCGTTCCGGGGATGTCCGATCAATGAGCCAACAATCCAAGTGTCATAAGGCTAACGATTGCTTCCCTTACTTAGCTTGCGTTGCATAAGGATCTCAGAGTCAGAGAGATTAGATAGAGCTGCCCGAAGAAACCACCAACGTACAAGCCTCTCGGCTGTGCCGTGCGCTTCGCGCTTTACTTAGCTTGCGTTGCATAAGGATCTCAGAGCCAGAGAGATTAGATAGAGCTGCCCGAAGAAACCACCAACGTACAAGCCTCTCGGCTGTGCCGTGCGCTTCGCGCACGGCGTTTCAAATATCTTTCAGCAACAAAGAGGTTGGAGGACGTCTAGTAGCCTCTCGGCTGTGCCGTGCGCTTCGCGCACGGCGTTTCAAATATCTTTCAGCAACAAAGAGGTTGGAGGACGTCTAGTAGGCAATATCCAGTAAAAAATACGTTCCTTCCATTTTCAACTAATGCCAAAATAATACATTGTAGTCCATGTAGTATCACCCATCTTGGGAAGCACTTCAATTCAATTGGATTCACAAAAATAAAATAATTCCATGCCAACAGCATCCCGTATTCCCAAGCGGTCACCCATCCAAGTACTAACGGGACCCGACATAGCTTAACTTCCGGGAGCTGACGAGACCGGGTGAGTTCTATGTGGTATGGCCGTTGACATTAAACTAGACGCAATTACCCGACCATATTCGCCTCTAATCTATTACTTGTGCTTGAGATTTATCTTTTTGAAATACACACTAATCTTACCAAAACCACCGAAAAACTATCAGTTTGTCATTTTACAAATGTTGTCAGTATGTAGTAGTAGAATATCTTTGTTTCCGCATACAGACGTTTTTAATTTTTCATTTATTCAAAGTGCCCAATCAGAAGACCGGGCGTTAAAAAAATAAGTCATATAGACTCATCAATGCTCCTAACCACGGAAATCTTTAGTAAAAGGCGAAAGATTTATCCGGGTATTGATTAGAAACCAGAGTAAATAACAGTGGTATGCCTTGTATTTATATTCATTTCAAAATTTTGAAGTGCGCTTGTAAGGTTTTTTTTCGAAACATGCGTTTACATATCAAAATCCTTGTGCAATTCTTTATCAATGGGTACAGTTATTTTAAAGTAAATATCATGTATAAAGCTCGTTAACATGTTTTTGAACGAAACAGTTGTGCGCAGTGTTATTTTTGAAAAAAATGAACGATCTTTATGGTACAAGCCCAACACGTAGGTGGTGGGATCAGATGTTTACCCCGACATTCACCCTACAGCGGTTAACAATTTATTGAACTTCCCCTTTAAACATGGTGGAATCTTTTCACCTTGTCATTTGGAATCACCTTTTCAAATATTTTCCCCGTGTTCACAATGTTCCAACTGACTGATATTAATGGCCTTCAGCGAACGAATTAATCAGCCTTGTCTGACGTGCAATACCAACTAAATGGAAACAAAAATCACTTATACGATTTCACTTTCACCGTTTAATGTTATAAACACACTATGCAACACTCCAATTTTTCTAACTGACTGTAATTTTTTTTTTCTTGTACGCTGAAATGCTCCTGATGGAGCTATCAAAAATTGCCGACGACAAAGATTATTTCACTTCATCGTGGCGGGATATTGGTTAAAGTTTTCAACTAGCAATAATCACACCTCGGGAGACCCTCATTGGTTATGATATTGCCACTGCGCAAAGCTAAATTATAATCAGAAAAGCAAGTCTACTTAAGCATTTGCTGAATTCGTTCTGCTTGGACGTGTTGGACCAACAATTTCGTTCAGAAATATTCATTTAGATTACCCTAGGCAAATTTTAATTTCCATCTCCCATTGGACTAATACCAACAGGGGACAGTTCATTACATACATGAAATAATTTTTGTCTTAATATCGGGTCAAATACTTGAAATTCTGTAAATGTGTATTTTTCTTCCATACATTTCAACAACTTCCTGCACACACAAAAAAAGGGAGGGGGAATTTCAGGTTTTCATTCCAAATTGTTTTTCACATTATGAACTATTGAAGTGAGCGAGCATTACTTTCCAACCAAACAAAATTTATAGTTAATCTGCGTGTTGACGTGAAAAATCAGTTTTCAGTGCCGTGACCAGGATTCGAACCTGGGTTACTACGGATTCATATCTAGTAGGTACCACAACGTAGGGTCCTAACCACTAGACGATCACGGCCAATCCATTGGCCATGATGATTTATATTAAAGTAGCTAAACATGAATTTCATTACTTTGTTGTTTCTTCCCAGAAAGAAAATCTGATGCTTCGCGTATTCCCAAGCGGTCAACCCTACCGTTTACTAACGGGACCAGATTTAGTTCAACTTCCGGCAGATGACAAGAATTTTTCTTACATTTATAGTGTGTTCAGGGAACGGCGCGAACGCAGTCCCCCACTACCAAAAATTGTACTCCCGAGTTAATCACATTTGGATTAATCGCAAGGGTCAGCCCATCCTTAGTGCAATGGAAAGGCCTCGCCCTGGAGGAACCACCTTGGTGATCATGGTTGCCTCTGAGCCAGGTAAGTATGATTGTGGATGCTTTTTCACTTTGTTTAATACTTTGTATACAGCAGAACAATATTGACAAAGAGTGTTCAAGTATTTGACTGACGTTTAGAGAATACCACCCACTTTCTTTCATCGACTTGAATTACGAACTCGAGCAAAATATAGTAAATAAAGCTCAGTATTTATTTCATGGTCTTGATCTTTGCAAATACTTTTCAAGAAACAAATTGCTTGTTTTTTTTCATTTGGTCGTCCAATTGGCAAATAAGAAAATAAGAAAATCGACTTTTCATATGAAAATACACGCATCTTCATATTTTAAAAAAAAACATCACATCGAAAGATGAACAGTACTAATTAGTTAACACAATCAAGTACGTATTTTTTTATGCTTTTCTTGATATTACGAAAAAAATACAATTAGAAAAAATTACAAACATGTCTACATGACAGTTTTGCAATTATACATGGTCTTTTATTATACGGTGCTAAGACAATTTCTGTTTTATTCAATATGTTCTCCCTCATAGAGGGTGAGCCGATCCCGGAGGTACTGCAATACCGGGTCAACCCGTGGCGGGAGCAGTGCAAGCACTGTATTCCCACCGTATGCCAAAAATCAGTTTAATATTCTGGGGTCCATTTGAACCCGTATCAGATATTAAGCTGATAAGAACAGATACTACACTTTGATCTTAGCCAAAAGGCCGAGAAGCGATAATGTTACAAGGATTACTGCCCAAAATAACCACTGAGGTTCAACACATTTCCGGTGGTGTACGAAGAATACTCATATCACTCAAAACATTCAAGAAATGCTATAAAATATTGAGTTGTTCATTTTTCCAGACGCGACCACTTGATGCTTATAAAGTTCATTTTCATTTGTTTTATTATGCTCATACTGTATTAAGGGAGATACAATTTACGCTGAAGGCGTTGCAAATTTTACTCTCGTTATCACACTAGGTCCTTTTTTTTCAGAATATGGCTTTGCCACGCCACCTGACGACAAAAGCTCTGAACGATAATTAATCATGATTAAATAACAATAACTAAAAGAATGCAATACGATCATAAAGTCATGACACATCCTCAAATTGACCAACCTCACTTTCACAATTTATTTTGCCATACAAGCAGATGATTTAAGGACACGAATACCTGGAATTATTATTAAGATTTATCTCTTTAGATTTTCAAGAATTTAAATTTGTTTTATCATCTCAACCACTCTGAACACGCTAGTTTCCTTCCGCTATTTCACATGGATTTAACGGAAACGGTCCTCAATGACTGTGTTTGATGCTGTCGAGACAGCTACACTCACAGCCTGTTTCACGCTCAGAAACCAGCGTCTTAACTCGTCATCGTGGGTTGAAAGGAGACAAGTTTCTGGTGGGAAACAAGTCAAGATATACTACAGAAATGATCCTGTGAAGTATGATCTTAAATGCAATGTTATTTTGCAGAACTCTAAATAAGGTTTGTACGATCAATGAGCTTTGGCGTAAATTACAGTGCATAGATCGATATTTCGGAATATTAAATTGAGATTTGCAATACTTGACGCACACAGTACATACATTGTCAGGTCTTGCATTTTGTTCATTTATTGAAACACCGAGAAGCTCTTTAATAGTTATAGAACAAGTGACGAGACCAATTTTGGACACAATAAAGAATCCGCGTGCTCATCAAATCAATTTATTACAGTAATGTATTATCGATTGAGAGCCCATTTATCAGCTGGGTGTTTGGCGTGCACCTATAATCCTGCTTCGGGGAGGCTTGGTAGAGTGGATGGCTTGAGTTTAGGAGCCCTGTTTCGTGATACCGCATGTTGATCAGGTGCCCGCACTAAGCTTGACATCAGCATGGATCTGCTAGAGGAATCTAGTAGGTGCAGGTTAGCTAAGGAGGAGCGTAGTGGGTCAGGAGGGAAACCTAGCAGCCAAAAGTTCCCGTGTTCGGCAGTAGTGGGATCGTGCCAGTGAGTGGGCGTCATGCAACAGCCTCAACAAAATAGCCAAACCTCTATCTTTTTTTTTGTCGTTAAAACTACCGAGATCAAACAAACATGCGTTCTACAATATATGGTATCATTAATCAAAGTCCCAGCAATACCCTTTTCAACTAATACCTAAAGAATACATTATATTCCATGTCTCATCTAACTTGGGGAGCAAAAATAAAATTACACCATGCCAACAGCATCCCGTATTCCCAAGCGGTCACCCATCCAAGTACTAACGGGACCCGACATAGCTTAACTTCCGGGAGCTGACGAGACCGGGTGAGTTCTATGTGGTATGGCCGTTGACATCAATTCAGTCGCCATTACCCGACCATATTCGCCTCTAAATCTAGTTCTAATGCTTGCTTACTTTCTGTTCGAAATACACACCAACCTTAGCCAAACAAACGAGGACATATAAGTACATTTGTCAATGGACAACCGAATATAAAATTTGATAATATTTCCAAACGCCACTATTTTTGGCTAACTGTCATTTTTAATTTTCTCGTTCCGGGGATGTCCGATCAATGAGCCAACAATCCAAGTGTCATAAGGCTAACGATTGCTTCCCTTACTTAGCTTGCGTTGCATAAGGATCTCAGAGTCAGAGAGATTAGATAGAGCTGCCCGAAGAAACCACCAACGTACAAGCCTCTCGGCTGTGCCGTGCGCTTCGCGCTTTACTTAGCTTGCGTTGCATAAGGATCTCAGAGCCAGAGAGATTAGATAGAGCTGCCCGAAGAAACCACCAACGTACAAGCCTCTCGGCTGTGCCGTGCGCTTCGCGCACGGCGTTTCAAATATCTTTCAGCAACAAAGAGGTTGGAGGACGTCTAGTAGCCTCTCGGCTGTGCCGTGCGCTTCGCGCACGGCGTTTCAAATATCTTTCAGCAACAAAGAGGTTGGAGGACGTCTAGTAGGCAATATCCAGTAAAAAATACGTTCCTTCCATTTTCAACTAATGCCAAAATAATACATTGTAG
This sequence comes from Daphnia pulicaria, assembly GCF_021234035.1. Taxonomy (NCBI): domain Eukaryota; kingdom Metazoa; phylum Arthropoda; class Branchiopoda; order Diplostraca; family Daphniidae; genus Daphnia; species Daphnia pulicaria. Next base: position 36,190,033 of record NC_060913.1, read on the forward strand.
TCCATGTAGTATCACCCATCTTGGGAAGCACTTCAATTCAATTGGATTCACAAAAATAAAATAATTCCATGCCAACAGCATCCCGTATTCCCAAGCGGTCACCCATCCAAGTACTAACGGGACCCGACATAGCTTAACTTCCGGGAGCTGACGAGACCGGGTGAGTTCTATGTGGTATGGCCGTTGACATTAAACTAGACGCAATTACCCGACCATATTCGCCTCTAATCTATTACTTGTGCTTGAGATTTATCTTTTTGAAATACACACTAATCTTACCAAAACCACCGAAAAACTATCAGTTTGTCATTTTACAAATGTTGTCAGTATGTAGTAGTAGAATATCTTTGTTTCCGCATACAGACGTTTTTAATTTTTCATTTATTCAAAGTGCCCAATCAGAAGACCGGGCGTTAAAAAAATAAGTCATATAGACTCATCAATGCTCCTAACCACGGAAATCTTTAGTAAAAGGCGAAAGATTTATCCGGGTATTGATTAGAAACCAGAGTAAATAACAGTGGTATGCCTTGTATTTATATTCATTTCAAAATTTTGAAGTGCGCTTGTAAGGTTTTTTTTCGAAACATGCGTTTACATATCAAAATCCTTGTGCAATTCTTTATCAATGGGTACAGTTATTTTAAAGTAAATATCATGTATAAAGCTCGTTAACATGTTTTTGAACGAAACAGTTGTGCGCAGTGTTATTTTTGAAAAAAATGAACGATCTTTATGGTACAAGCCCAACACGTAGGTGGTGGGATCAGATGTTTACCCCGACATTCACCCTACAGCGGTTAACAATTTATTGAACTTCCCCTTTAAACATGGTGGAATCTTTTCACCTTGTCATTTGGAATCACCTTTTCAAATATTTTCCCCGTGTTCACAATGTTCCAACTGACTGATATTAATGGCCTTCAGCGAACGAATTAATCAGCCTTGTCTGACGTGCAATACCAACTAAATGGAAACAAAAATCACTTATACGATTTCACTTTCACCGTTTAATGTTATAAACACACTATGCAACACTCCAATTTTTCTAACTGACTGTAATTTTTTTTTTCTTGTACGCTGAAATGCTCCTGATGGAGCTATCAAAAATTGCCGACGACAAAGATTATTTCACTTCATCGTGGCGGGGTATTGGTTAAAGTTTTCAACTAGCAATAATCACACCTCGGGAGACCCTCATTGGTTATGATATTGCCACTGCGCAAAGCTAAATTATAATCAGAAAAGCAAGTCTACTTAAGCATTTGCTGAATTCGTTCTGCTTGGACGTGTTGGACCAACAATTTCGTTCAGAAATATTCATTTAGATTACCCTAGGCAAATTTTAATTTCCATCTCCCATTGGACTAATACCAACAGGGGACAGTTCATTACATACATGAAATAATTTTTGTCTTAATATCGGGTCAAATACTTGAAATTCTGTAAATGTGTATTTTTCTTCCATACATTTCAACAACTTCCTGCACACACAAAAAAAGGGAGGGGGAATTTCAGGTTTTCATTCCAAATTGTTTTTCACATTATGAACTATTGAAGTGAGCGAGCATTACTTTCCAACCAAACAAAATTTATAGTTAATCTGCGTGTTGACGTGAAAAATCAGTTTTCAGTGCCGTGACCAGGATTCGAACCTGGGTTACTACGGATTCATATCTAGTAGGTACCACAACGTAGGGTCCTAACCACTAGACGATCACGGCCAATCCATTGGCCATGATGATTTATATTAAAGTAGCTAAACATGAATTTCATTACTTTGTTGTTTCTTCCCAGAAAGAAAATCTGATGCTTCGCGTATTCCCAAGCGGTCAACCCTACCGTTTACTAACGGGACCAGATTTAGTTCAACTTCCGGCAGATGACAAGAATTTTTCTTACATTTATAGTGTGTTCAGGGAACGGCGCGAACGCAGTCCCCCACTACCAAAAATTGTACTCCCGAGTTAATCACATTTGGATTAATCGCAAGGGTCAGCCCATCCTTAGTGCAATGGAAAGGCCTCGCCCTGGAGGAACCACCTTGGTGATCATGGTTGCCTCTGAGCCAGGTAAGTATGATTGTGGATGCTTTTTCACTTTGTTTAATACTTTGTATACAGCAGAACAATATTGACAAAGAGTGTTCAAGTATTTGACTGACGTTTAGAGAATACCACCCACTTTCTTTCATCGACTTGAATTACGAACTCGAGCAAAATATAGTAAATAAAGCTCAGTATTTATTTCATGGTCTTGATCTTTGCAAATACTTTTCAAGAAACAAATTGCTTGTTTTTTTTCATTTGGTCGTCCAATTGGCAAATAAGAAAATAAGAAAATCGACTTTTCATATGAAAATACACGCATCTTCATATTTTAAAAAAAAACATCACATCGAAAGATGAACAGTACTAATTAGTTAACACAATCAAGTACGTATTTTTTTATGCTTTTCTTGATATTACGAAAAAAATACAATTAGAAAAAATTACAAACATGTCTACATGACAGTTTTGCAATTATACATGGTCTTTTATTATACGGTGCTAAGACAATTTCTGTTTTATTCAATATGTTCTCCCTCATAGAGGGTGAGCCGATCCCGGAGGTACTGCAATACCGGGTCAACCCGTGGCGGGAGCAGTGCAAGCACTGTATTCCCACCGTATGCCAAAAATCAGTTTAATATTCTGGGGTCCATTTGAACCCGTATCAGATATTAAGCTGATAAGAACAGATACTACACTTTGATCTTAGCCAAAAGGCCGAGAAGCGATAATGTTACAAGGATTACTGCCCAAAATAACCACTGAGGTTCAACACATTTCCGGTGGTGTACGAAGAATACTCATATCACTCAAAACATTCAAGAAATGCTATAAAATATTGAGTTGTTCATTTTTCCAGACGCGACCACTTGATGCTTATAAAGTTCATTTTCATTTGTTTTATTATGCTCATACTGTATTAAGGGAGATACAATTTACGCTGAAGGCGTTGCAAATTTTACTCTCGTTATCACACTAGGTCCTTTTTTTTCAGAATATGGCTTTGCCACGCCACCTGACGACAAAAGCTCTGAACGATAATTAATCATGATTAAATAACAATAACTAAAAGAATGCAATACGATCATAAAGTCATGACACATCCTCAAATTGACCAACCTCACTTTCACAATTTATTTTGCCATACAAGCAGATGATTTAAGGACACGAATACCTGGAATTATTATTAAGATTTATCTCTTTAGATTTTCAAGAATTTAAATTTGTTTTATCATCTCAACCACTCTGAACACGCTAGTTTCCTTCCGCTATTTCACATGGATTTAACGGAAACGGTCCTCAATGACTGTGTTTGATGCTGTCGAGACAGCTACACTCACAGCCTGTTTCACGCTCAGAAACCAGCGTCTTAACTCGTCATCGTGGGTTGAAAGGAGACAAGTTTCTGGTGGGAAACAAGTCAAGATATACTACAGAAATGATCCTGTGAAGTATGATCTTAAATGCAATGTTATTTTGCAGAACTCTAAATAAGGTTTGTACGATCAATGAGCTTTGGCGTAAATTACAGTGCATAGATCGATATTTCGGAATATTAAATTGAGATTTGCAATACTTGACGCACACAGTACATACATTGTCAGGTCTTGCATTTTGTTCATTTATTGAAACACCGAGAAGCTCTTTAATAGTTATAGAACAAGTGACGAGACCAATTTTGGACACAATAAAGAATCCGCGTGCTCATCAAATCAATTTATTACAGTAATGTATTATCGATTGAGAGCCCATTTATCAGCTGGGTGTTTGGCGTGCACCTATAATCCTGCTTCGGGGAGGCTTGGTAGAGTGGATGGCTTGAGTTTAGGAGCCCTGTTTCGTGATACCGCATGTTGATCAGGTGCCCGCACTAAGCTTGACATCAGCATGGATCTGCTAGAGGAATCTAGTAGGTGCAGGTTAGCTAAGGAGGAGCGTAGTGGGTCAGGAGGGAAACCTAGCAGCCAAAAGTTCCCGTGTTCGGCAGTAGTGGGATCGTGCCAGTGAGTGGGCGTCATGCAACAGCCTCAACAAAATAGCCAAACCTCTATCTTTTTTTTTGTCGTTAAAACTACCGAGATCAAACAAACATGCGTTCTACAATATATGGTATCATTAATCAAAGTCCCAGCAATACCCTTTTCAACTAATACCTAAAGAATACATTATATTCCATGTCTCATCTAACTTGGGGAGCAAAAATAAAATTACACCATGCCAACAGCATCCCGTATTCCCAAGCGGTCACCCATCCAAGTACTAACGGGACCCGACATAGCTTAACTTCCGGGAGCTGAGGAGACCGGGTGAGTTCTATGTGGTATGGCCGTTGACATCAATTCAGTCGCCATTACCCGACCATATTCGCCTCTAAATCTAGTTCTAATGCTTGCTTACTTTCTGTTCGAAATACACACCAACCTTAGCCAAACAAACGAGGACATATAAGTACATTTGTCAATGGACAACCGAATATAAAATTTGATAATATTTCCAAACGCCACTATTTTTGGCTAACTGTCATTTTTAATTTTCTCGTTCCGGGGATGTCCGATCAATGAGCCAACAATCCAAGTGTCATAAGGCTAACGATTGCTTCCCTTACTTAGCTTGCGTTGCATAAGGATCTCAGAGTCAGAGAGATTAGATAGAGCTGCCCGAAGAAACCACCAACGTACAAGCCTCTCGGCTGTGCCGTGCGCTTCGCGCTTTACTTAGCTTGCGTTGCATAAGGATCTCAGAGCCAGAGAGATTAGATAGAGCTGCCCGAAGAAACCACCAACGTACAAGCCTCTCGGCTGTGCCGTGCGCTTCGCGCACGGCGTTTCAAATATCTTTCAGCAACAAAGAGGTTGGAGGACGTCTAGTAGCCTCTCGGCTGTGCCGTGCGCTTCGCGCACGGCGTTTCAAATATCTTTCAGCAACAAAGAGGTTGGAGGACGTCTAGTAGGCAATATCCAGTAAAAAATACGTTCCTTCCATTTTCAACTAATGCCAAAATAATACATTGTAGTCCATGTAGTATCACCCATCTTGGGAAGCACTTCAATTCAATTGGATTCACAAAAATAAAATAATTCCATGCCAACAGCATCCCGTATTCCCAAGCGGTCACCCATCCAAGTACTAACGGGACCCGACATAGCTTTACTTCCGGGAGCTGACGAGACCGGGTGAGTTCTATGTGGTATGGCCGTTGACATTAAACTAGACGCAATTACCCGACCATATTCGCCTCTAATCTATTACTTGTGCTTGAGATTTATCTTTTTGAAATACACACTAATCTTACCAAAACCACCGAAAAACTATCAGTTTGTCATTTTACAAATGTTGTCAGTATGTAGTAGTAGAATATCTTTGTTTCCGCATACAGACGTTTTTAATTTTTCATTTATTCAAAGTGCCCAATCAGAAGACCGGGCGTTAAAAAAATAAGTCATATAGACTCATCAATGCTCCTAACCACGGAAATCTTTAGTAAAAGGCGAAAGATTTATCCGGGTATTGATTAGAAACCAGAGTAAATAACAGTGGTATGCCTTGTATTTATATTCATTTCAAAATTTTGAAGTGCGCTTGTAAGGTTTTTTTTCGAAACATGCGTTTACATATCAAAATCCTTGTGCAATTCTTTATCAATGGGTACAGTTATTTTAAAGTAAATATCATGTATAAAGCTCGTTAACATGTTTTTGAACGAAACAGTTGTGCGCAGTGTTATTTTTGAAAAAAATGAACGATCTTTATGGTACAAGCCCAACACGTAGGTGGTGGGATCAGATGTTTACCCCGACATTCACCCTACAGCGGTTAACAATTTATTGAACTTCCCCTTTAAACATGGTGGAATCTTTTCACCTTGTCATTTGGAATCACCTTTTCAAATATTTTCCCCGTGTTCACAATGTTCCAACTGACTGATATTAATGGCCTTCAGCGAACGAATTAATCAGCCTTGTCTGACGTGCAATACCAACTAAATGGAAACAAAAATCACTTATACGATTTCACTTTCACCGTTTAATGTTATAAACACACTATGCAACACTCCAATTTTTCTAACTGACTGTAATTTTTTTTTTCTTGTACGCTGAAATGCTCCTGATGGAGCTATCAAAAATTGCCGACGACAAAGATTATTTCACTTCATCGTGGCGGGGTATTGGTTAAAGTTTTCAACTAGCAATAATCACACCTCGGGAGACCCTCATTGGTTATGATATTGCCACTGCGCAAAGCTAAATTATAATCAGAAAAGCAAGTCTACTTAAGCATTTGCTGAATTCGTTCTGCTTGGACGTGTTGGACCAACAATTTCGTTCAGAAATATTCATTTAGATTACCCTAGGCAAATTTTAATTTCCATCTCCCATTGGACTAATACCAACAGGGGACAGTTCATTACATACATGAAATAATTTTTGTCTTAATATCGGGTCAAATACTTGAAATTCTGTAAATGTGTATTTTTCTTCCATACATTTCAACAACTTCCTGCACACACAAAAAAAGGGAGGGGGAATTTCAGGTTTTCATTCCAAATTGTTTTTCACATTATGAACTATTGAAGTGAGCGAGCATTACTTTCCAACCAAACAAAATTTATAGTTAATCTGCGTGTTGACGTGAAAAATCAGTTTTCAGTGCCGTGACCAGGATTCGAACCTGGGTTACTACGGATTCATATCTAGTAGGTACCACAACGTAGGGTCCTAACCACTAGACGATCACGGCCAATCCATTGGCCATGATGATTTATATTAAAGTAGCTAAACATGAATTTCATTACTTTGTTGTTTCTTCCCAGAAAGAAAATCTGATGCTTCGCGTATTCCCAAGCGGTCAACCCTACCGTTTACTAACGGGACCAGATTTAGTTCAACTTCCGGCAGATGACAAGAATTTTTCTTACATTTATAGTGTGTTCAGGGAACGGCGCGAACGCAGTCCCCCACTACCAAAAATTGTACTCCCGAGTTAATCACATTTGGATTAATCGCAAGGGTCAGCCCATCCTTAGTGCAATGGAAAGGCCTCGCCCTGGAGGAACCACCTTGGTGATCATGGTTGCCTCTGAGCCAGGTAAGTATGATTGTGGATGCTTTTTCACTTTGTTTAATACTTTGTATACAGCAGAACAATATTGACAAAGAGTGTTCAAGTATTTGACTGACGTTTAGAGAATACCACCCACTTTCTTTCATCGACTTGAATTACGAACTCGAGCAAAATATAGTAAATAAAGCTCAGTATTTATTTCATGGTCTTGATCTTTGCAAATACTTTTCAAGAAACAAATTGCTTGTTTTTTTTCATTTGGTCGTCCAATTGGCAAATAAGAAAATAAGAAAATCGACTTTTCATATGAAAATACACGCATCTTCATATTTAAAAAAAAAACATCACATCGAAAGATGAACAGTACTAATTAGTTAACACAATCAAGTACGTATTTTTTTATGCTTTTCTTGATATTACGAAAAAAATACAATTAGAAAAAATTACAAACATGTCTACATGACAGTTTTGCAATTATACATGGTCTTTTATTATACGGTGCTAAGACAATTTCTGTTTTATTCAATATGTTCTCCCTCATAGAGGGTGAGCCGATCCCGGAGGTACTGCAATACCGGGTCAACCCGTGGCGGGAGCAGTGCAAGCACTGTATTCCCACCGTATGCCAAAAATCAGTTTAATATTCTGGGGTCCATTTGAACCCGTATCAGATATTAAGCTGATAAGAACAGATACTACACTTTGATCTTAGCCAAAAGGCCGAGAAGCGATAATGTTACAAGGATTACTGCCCAAAATAACCACTGAGGTTCAACACATTTCCGGTGGTGTACGAAGAATACTCATATCACTCAAAACATTCAAGAAATGCTATAAAATATTGAGTTGTTCATTTTTCCAGACGCGACCACTTGATGCTTATAAAGTTCATTTTCATTTGTTTTATTATGCTCATACTGTATTAAGGGAGATACAATTTACGCTGAAGGCGTTGCAAATTTTACTCTCGTTATCACACTAGGTCCTTTTTTTTCAGAATATGGCTTTGCCACGCCACCTGACGACAAAAGCTCTGAACGATAATTAATCATGATTAAATAACAATAACTAAAAGAATGCAATACGATCATAAAGTCATGACACATCCTCAAATTGACCAACCTCACTTTCACAATTTATTTTGCCATACAAGCAGATGATTTAAGGACACGAATACCTGGAATTATTATTAAGATTTATCTCTTTAGATTTTCAAGAATTTAAATTTGTTTTATCATCTCAACCACTCTGAACACGCTAGTTTCCTTCCGCTATTTCACATGGATTTAACGGAAACGGTCCTCAATGACTGTGTTTGATGCTGTCGAGACAGCTACACTCACAGCCTGTTTCACGCTCAGAAACCAGCGTCTTAACTCGTCATCGTGGGTTGAAAGGAGACAAGTTTCTGGTGGGAAACAAGTCAAGATATACTACAGAAATGATCCTGTGAAGTATGATCTTAAATGCAATGTTATTTTGCAGAACTCTAAATAAGGTTTGTACGATCAATGAGCTTTGGCGTAAATTACAGTGCATAGATCGATATTTCGGAATATTAAATTGAGATTTGCAATACTTGACGCACACAGTACATACATTGTCAGGTCTTGCATTTTGTTCATTTATTGAAACACCGAGAAGCTCTTTAATAGTTATAGAACAAGTGACGAGACCAATTTTGGACACAATAAAGAATCCGCGTGCTCATCAAATCAATTTATTACAGTAATGTATTATCGATTGAGAGCCCATTTATCAGCTGGGTGTTTGGCGTGCACCTATAATCCTGCTTCGGGGAGGCTTGGTAGAGTGGATGGCTTGAGTTTAGGAGCCCTGTTTCGTGATACCGCATGTTGATCAGGTGCCCGCACTAAGCTTGACATCAGCATGGATCTGCTAGAGGAATCTAGTAGGTGCAGGTTAGCTAAGGAGGAGCGTAGTGGGTCAGGAGGGAAACCTAGCAGCCAAAAGTTCCCGTGTTCGGCAGTAGTGGGATCGTGCCAGTGAGTGGGCGTCATGCAACAGCCTCAACAAAATAGCCAAACCTCTATCTTTTTTTTTGTCGTTAAAACTACCGAGATCAAACAAACATGCGTTCTACAATATATGGTATCATTAATCAAAGTCCCAGCAATACCCTTTTCAACTAATACCTAAAGAATACATTATATTCCATGTCTCATCTAACTTGGGGAGCAAAAATAAAATTACACCATGCCAACAGCATCCCGTATTCCCAAGCGGTCACCCATCCAAGTACTAACGGGACCCGACATAGCTTAACTTCCGGGAGCTGACGAGACCGGGTGAGTTCTATGTGGTATGGCCGTTGACATCAATTCAGTCGCCATTACCCGACCATATTCGCCTCTAAATCTAGTTCTAATGCTTGCTTACTTTCTGTTCGAAATACACACCAACCTTAGCCAAACAAACGAGGACATATAAGTACATTTGTCAATGGACAACCGAATATAAAATTTGATAATATTTCCAAACGCCACTATTTTTGGCTAACTGTCATTTTTAATTTTCTCGTTCCGGGGATGTCCGATCAATGAGCCAACAATCCAAGTGTCATAAGGCTAACGATTGCTTCCCTTACTTAGCTTGCGTTGCATAAGGATCTCAGAGTCAGAGAGATTAGATAGAGCTGCCCGAAGAAACCACCAACGTACAAGCCTCTCGGCTGTGCCGTGCGCTTCGCGCTTTACTTAGCTTGCGTTGCATAAGGATCTCAGAGCCAGAGAGATTAGATAGAGCTGCCCGAAGAAACCACCAACGTACAAGCCTCTCGGCTGTGCCGTGCGCTTCGCGCACGGCGTTTCAAATATCTTTCAGCAACAAAGAGGTTGGAGGACGTCTAGTAGCCTCTCGGCTGTGCCGTGCGCTTCGCGCACGGCGTTTCAAATATCTTTCAGCAACAAAGAGGTTGGAGGACGTCTAGTAGGCAATATCCAGTAAAAAATACGTTCCTTCCATTTTCAACTAATGCCAAAATAATACATTGTAGTCCATGTAGTATCACCCATCTTGGGAAGCACTTCAATTCAATTGGATTCACAAAAATAAAATAATTCCATGCCAACAGCATCCCGTATTCCCAAGCGGTCACCCATCCAAGTACTAACGGGACCCGACATAGCTTAACTTCCGGGAGCTGACGAGACCGGGTGAGTTCTATGTGGTATGGCCGTTGACATTAAACTAGACGCAATTACCCGACCATATTCGCCTCTAATCTATTACTTGTGCTTGAGATTTATCTTTTTGAAATACACACTAATCTTACCAAAACCACCGAAAAACTATCAGTTTGTCATTTTACAAATGTTGTCAGTATGTAGTAGTAGAATATCTTTGTTTCCGCATACAGACGTTTTTAATTTTTCATTTATTCAAAGTGCCCAATCAGAAGACCGGGCGTTAAAAAAATAAGTCATATAGACTCATCAATGCTCCTAACCACGGAAATCTTTAGTAAAAGGCGAAAGATTTATCCGGGTATTGATTAGAAACCAGAGTAAATAACAGTGGTATGCCTTGTATTTATATTCATTTCAAAATTTTGAAGTGCGCTTGTAAGGTTTTTTTTCGAAACATGCGTTTACATATCAAAATCCTTGTGCAATTCTTTATCAATGGGTACAGTTATTTTAAAGTAAATATCATGTATAAAGCTCGTTAACATGTTTTTGAACGAAACAGTTGTGCGCAGTGTTATTTTTGAAAAAAATGAACGATCTTTATGGTACAAGCCCAACACGTAGGTGGTGGGATCAGATGTTTACCCCGACATTCACCCTACAGCGGTTAACAATTTATTGAACTTCCCCTTTAAACATGGTGGAATCTTTTCACCTTGTCATTTGGAATCACCTTTTCAAATATTTTCCCCGTGTTCACAATGTTCCAACTGACTGATATTAATGGCCTTCAGCGAACGAATTAATCAGCCTTGTCTGACGTGCAATACCAACTAAATGGAAACAAAAATCACTTATACGATTTCACTTTCACCGTTTAATGTTATAAACACACTATGCAACACTCCAATTTTTCTAACTGACTGTAATTTTTTTTTTCTTGTACGCTGAAATGCTCCTGATGGAGCTATCAAAAATTGCCGACGACAAAGATTATTTCACTTCATCGTGGCGGGGTATTGGTTAAAGTTTTCAACTAGCAATAATCACACCTCGGGAGACCCTCATTGGTTATGATATTGCCACTGCGCAAAGCTAAATTATAATCAGAAAAGCAAGTCTACTTAAGCATTTGCTGAATTCGTTCTGCTTGGACGTGTTGGACCAACAATTTCGTTCAGAAATATTCATTTAGATTACCCTAGGCAAATTTTAATTTCCATCTCCCATTGGACTAATACCAACAGGGGACAGTTCATTACATACATGAAATAATTTTTGTCTTAATATCGGGTCAAATACTTGAAATTCTGTAAATGTGTATTTTTCTTCCATACATTTCAACAACTTCCTGCACACACAAAAAAAGGGAGGGGGAATTTCAGGTTTTCATTCCAAATTGTTTTTCACATTATGAACTATTGAAGTGAGCGAGCATTACTTTCCAACCAAACAAAATTTATAGTTAATCTGCGTGTTGACGTGAAAAATCAGTTTTCAGTGCCGTGACCAGGATTCGAACCTGGGTTACTACGGATTCATATCTAGTAGGTACCACAACGTAGGGTCCTAACCACTAGACGATCACGGCCAATCCATTGGCCATGATGATTTATATTAAAGTAGCTAAACATGAATTTCATTACTTTGTTGTTTCTTCCCAGAAAGAAAATCTGATGCTTCGCGTATTCCCAAGCGGTCAACCCTACCGTTTACTAACGGGACCAGATTTAGTTCAACTTCCGGCAGATGACAAGAATTTTTCTTACATTTATAGTGTGTTCAGGGAACGGCGCGAACGCAGTCCCCCACTACCAAAAATTGTACTCCCGAGTTAATCACATTTGGATTAATCGCAAGGGTCAGCCCATCCTTAGTGCAATGGAAAGGCCTCGCCCTGGAGGAACCACCTTGGTGATCATGGTTGCCTCTGAGCCAGGTAAGTATGATTGTGGATGCTTTTTCACTTTGTTTAATACTTTGTATACAGCAGAACAATATTGACAAAGAGTGTTCAAGTATTTGACTGACGTTTAGAGAATACCACCCACTTTCTTTCATCGACTTGAATTACGAACTCGAGCAAAATATAGTAAATAAAGCTCAGTATTTATTTCATGGTCTTGATCTTTGCAAATACTTTTCAAGAAACAAATTGCTTGTTTTTTTTCATTTGGTCGTCCAATTGGCAAATAAGAAAATAAGAAAATCGACTTTTCATATGAAAATACACGCATCTTCATATTTTAAAAAAAAACATCACATCGAAAGATGAACAGTACTAATTAGTTAACACAATCAAGTACGTATTTTTTTATGCTTTTCTTGATATTACGAAAAAAATACAATTAGAAAAAATTACAAACATGTCTACATGACAGTTTTGCAATTATACATGGTCTTTTATTATACGGTGCTAAGACAATTTCTGTTTTATTCAATATGTTCTCCCTCATAGAGGGTGAGCCGATCCCGGAGGTACTGCAATACCGGGTCAACCCGTGGCGGGAGCAGTGCAAGCACTGTATTCCCACCGTATGCCAAAAATCAGTTTAATATTCTGGGGTCCATTTGAACCCGTATCAGATATTAAGCTGATAAGAACAGATTTTATGCATTGTATTTTCCAAAGGACTGGGAATAAACATATATACAATGATTTATTTTAATTGAGTTTGAAGGGAAAAAGTTCGCGAGACGACGTGTCAACGCTACGTTAAAAAACCCTTAGTTTGAGGAAGAGGGAGGACTTGCGCCCTCTTCTGCTTCTTCTTCTTCGGGTTCGGGATCGCTTGCTTCGGTCTGGTATGCCAGGTGTTTGGCTATGATTTGGGTTGTTCCTTGGATGGCCAGTAGTTTCATCTTCTTCTTGAGGCTCTGCCATTTTCTACCCGAGAATCCCAGGGCAAGACATATCTCATCGTTGCTTGGGAGCCAGGACCCTAGTGAACCAACCACGAGAGGGAGTACCACACCAAGGTGTTTGTACTTTTCAATTTTCCTTGCCTGTGCCTTCTCGAGTCCATCCGCGCTGCTGAGTGGAACCGTGACGTCGATGATGATGGGAGGGTTGGTGGAAGTGACCACCAGGTCTGGTCTGAGTCCGGAGTTGTCCACGGCGAGGTTGACGGAGACGGTGTGGCCAAGTTTCTCCGTTTCCTCCGCCATCAGTCCTAAGATAGAATTATGACGATTAATAGAAAGAGCGGAGTTTACCTGGCACCCACAAACAACATGGTCTGTGGTTTCCAGCTTCGTACAACCTAGTCGACAGGTTTTGACTGTCGACTTTGATCCTGGGCCACCTCGGACTGGCAGTATCCCTAGTCTCGCCTTGTGGAGAAAGTGCCATTCCTGGAAGGACAGTGGCGTTCGGCATGATAAGAGACCTGTGTTCTCCTTGGCCATGTCAAGAGCTAATCCGGTTGCCGTCTTTCCTTGTTGAGCTGACAGGAGTCTGCTGGTCCACCTTTGCCTCATCGCGGTTCGGAGTCCTCTGACTGCCTTGATGGAGATTGTGGAGATGTCATCGGCGATAACTTTGCTGTACTCTTCGCCGGATACATCAATCCTTATCCTCTTCAAACAGCCCGAGGCCTTCCTTGCGCGGGTCCAAAGGTTCATCGATGCTCCTCCATGTCGGATTGCTCCAAGTCCCTTTTCCATGGAACCTGCCAAGTACTCGTTAATAGGAAGTGGAAAGGGGACCTCGTTCCTGCCGTATCCCAATTTGATGGTTTCTTCTAGTTGTGCCATTGCCACTTCACTGACGTTCTTGTCTTTGCTATCTAGGAGTTGCAGTGCTCTTGCCAGGGTCCAAATGTCAGCCTCGTCTGTGAGGGGGAGAACTCCAAGTCCTCCCACGCGGCGATCTGAGTAGAAAAAAGCAGTGTTAGCGGACATAGGGACACAGGCTACCTTGCGAAGGAAATCTCTGCAGGCGACGTCCAGGTCGTAGAGGGATCTTTTCTCGACTCTTCCCGATGCAAGGTGGTGGGAAAGTGATGGGAGTAGTACACTTCTGTACACTTCCAGCTTTTGCCAGGGAGCCAAACCGGAGTCGCCAATCTTTATCAAATTTCCGAGAAGTGACGTGGTGGGTCGGAAGGTTAGTCGTGAGCCTAGTGGAGTCCCTAGATAGTTTTCCTGTTCGTCCTCGGCTAGGGCCCTTATTTGGGAGTCTCCGAGTTTCAGTGGGTTATCTACAGAAGATTTGCCATTAATGAGTGTGAGTGACGTGCATTTGTTAGGATTAAATCTCAAGCCGAGTGAGGTTGCCGTGTTCTCGGTGGCATTGAGAGTTCCCTGGATTTCGCTGACTGAAGATCCTGCGATGGCAATGTCGTCTGCATAGGACGAAGTGGACACTCTTGACTGGTAGACTGCGAACCCGTTGTTGTTTGATTTTACTGTCCTGATGATCGGTTCTGCCGCCAGATTGAAGACGACGCTGCTTAATGGATCTCCTTGTCGGACTCCGGCTGTTGGATGGATTTGAACTGAGTCTTGTCCGACGGCAAAGTCCATGATGTTGTTTGAGTAGATATCGGTCAGAATGCGGCGAAGTTCGTCTGGTATCGGGAGGCTTTCGAACAGGCTGTTCAGTATCGGATGAGGTATTGATCCGAATGCGTTGGAGAGATCGAGCCAAGCAATCACCAGCTTCCTTTTCGACTGTTTCGCCTGCTCAATCACAGTGTGGAGTATGTGGGTGTGCTCTTGGATACCCCTGACTCCTGGAAGGAATCCCTTTTGTTCTGGAGAAATCCATCCTAGTCTCGTGGCGGTGGCCATTATCCTGGACGATATTATACCCGAAAATATCTTGTACATGGTTGGTAGTAAGGATATTGGCCTGAAGTTCCCATAATCAGAGGGATCTCCTTTCTTGAAGATAGGGACGGTTCGAGATGTTTTCCAGCAGGCTGGGATACCCAGAGACCACACCGCCCGGTAAATGGTTGCTAGGAGCTCGCCATTACCGTCAAGAGACCGGAGGTGGCGATATTCAAGGCCATCCCTTCCTGGAGCAGTGTTAGCAGCTTTACCGAGTTTAAGCTTGATTTCGCTAAGACTGGGGGGAGCTGAGAGTAGCCTGATGTCGTCATCGGTCGTCTGCTTCCAATCGCAGTGGTCGAATTGAGCACGGGCTGACTCCACTTGCTCCTGAGAAGGAGCTGGCTGACAGTAGGTTTTTTTCAAAAATGCAGTCGCTGTTTCTTTTGTTCCAGAATATCCAGTTGATTCTTCTTCGAGAATTTTCCTGACAGCCCTGCGGGGATACAAAGAAAATAGACGTTGAATTTTGCTCTTTTGATCGTTTTGGGTTTGTTTGGATCTTCTGATTCTTTGTTGCTGACGGTTTTGGCCTCGCTTTCGGTGGGCGTCTGGTGGCTTCTTTGGAGGGGGCGGTCGTTTCTGAGAAGAGGACGAGTCTTCCGGTGTGGCAGAAAGTTTTAGCCACTCAGCACTGCACTTAGTGAGGGTGGAGTCGAGGCACTGTACCGTGTTGCAAGCCTCTATCCTAGCGCCCCAAACATTCCTAAACGCCTCTCGTGGACACACCGCGTCTCCGGGAGCTACCAATCTACCAAGCTGGCTGGGAGATGAGGCTGGAGATTCGTAAGATGAATCATTGTTGTTGGAAGATTTTGATGAAGACGGAGAATTGAAAGAGGAAATTGATGAGTCAAGGGATTCACTGTTTTCTGAGATTATGTTTGGAGTAGAAGGACTCGAGCGTTGAGTGGACAAGTCTTTGGAGGTGTTTGATGCAGAAGAAGAAGAAGAAGATGAAACTGGAGAAGCTGGAGAGGAAGAGGAGGGGACGGGTGAGGTCCCCTCTCCTTCTGTGTTGTTCGGAGTATTGCGTCTCGAAGCAACAGTTGGGGTGTGACAAGAGGTGGTTGACAGTTCAAGATTGATAATTCTGAAAAACTCTCTATTAGAAATGTTAGGAGGGAGGGGGAGGAGGGGAACAGTTGGAGAATACGGTTTTGGCGTCTCTGTTAGATGTGTTTTGTAATGCGTTTTAATGAAGTATCCATCTCCATTTGCCTCGCATTTCCTACATTGCCATCTGCGGACTGTAGTGAGACCATGTACTCTAAACAGATGATGTTCAATGGACTGGAAAGCGACTGTTCCCTCGCCCGTTGTGCGCCACTTGCATAAGGGGCATCGGCATGGGCCACCTGGATACATGAGCGTGACTTCATTACCCATAATTGTGGTTCCTTCCACAGTGATGCTCTCATCAAGTGCACCACAACCTTTCTCATGCCTTCTAGCAATGACAACATCACTGGTCTCGTGATCGCACGAGTTGCATGTGTACATGGGAGCAACTCTCGCGTCATGTTTAGCGAACATGTGCCTGACCGAATCTTGGACTCGTGATCTTGATGAGTATTTTCCGATTTTGCAGAGAGAGCACTTAATCGTATCGGGCACAGGCCAAGGTAAGTAAATAGTTCCATCACAAGCTTTGAACTCGAAGAAGTCCACAACTGCCCTCAGAGGAATCTCCATGGGATTTGACTCCCAGCCAACGAGGAGCTATGGTTAATGTGTGGGCCTAACCGGGACGCGCGTGTGTGGGAATATGAAACACGAGAAGGGAATTGCTGGCCGGATTGGATACCGGAAGACCGACGTCAGTAGAAACGCCGCGTAGTTTACAGCAAAAACACCCTCTCGCCAGTTGCCGGGCTAAGCGATTATCCAACTGTCAAGAATTGAGAGCAGAGGAAATGTTAGAAGAAGTTGGAGGCCAAAGGAAAGCCCGTATCAGATATTAAGCTGATAAGATAAGATACTACACTTTGATCTTAGCCAAAAGGCCGAGAAGCGATAATGTTACAAGGATTACTGCCCAAAATAACCACTGAGGTTCAACACATTTCCGGTGGTGTACGAAGAATACTCATATCACTCAAAACATTCAAGAAATGCTATAAAATATTGAGTTGTTCATTTTTCCAGACGCGACCACTTGATGCTTATAAAGTTCATTTTCATTTGTTTTATTATGCTCATACTGTATTAAGGGAGATACAATTTACGCTGAAGGCGTTGCAAATTTTACTCTCGTTATCACACTAGGTCCTTTTTTTTCAGAATATGGCTTTGCCACGCCACCTGACGACAAAAGCTCTGAACGATAATTAATCATGATTAAATAACAATAACTAAAAGAATGCAATACGATCATAAAGTCATGACACATCCTCAAATTGACCAACCTCACTTTCACAATTTATTTTGCCATACAAGCAGATGATTTAAGGACACGAATACCTGGAATTATTATTAAGATTTATCTCTTTAGATTTTCAAGAATTTAAATTTGTTTTATCATCTCAACCACTCTGAACACGCTAGTTTCCTTCCGCTATTTCACATGGATTTAACGGAAACGGTCCTCAATGACTGTGTTTGATGCTGTCGAGACAGCTACACTCACAGCCTGTTTCACGCTCAGAAACCAGCGTCTTAACTCGTCATCGTGGGTTGAAAGGAGACAAGTTTCTGGTGGGAAACAAGTCAAGATATACTACAGAAATGATCCTGTGAAGTATGATCTTAAATGCAATGTTATTTTGCAGAACTCTAAATAAGGTTTGTACGATCAATGAGCTTTGGCGTAAATTACAGTGCATAGATCGATATTTCGGAATATTAAATTGAGATTTGCAATACTTGACGCACACAGTACATACATTGTCAGGTCTTGCATTTTGTTCATTTATTGAAACACCGAGAAGCTCTTTAATAGTTATAGAACAAGTGACGAGACCAATTTTGGACACAATAAAGAATCCGCGTGCTCATCAAATCAATTTATTACAGTAATGTATTATCGATTGAGAGCCCATTTATCAGCTGGGTGTTTGGCGTGCACCTATAATCCTGCTTCGGGGAGGCTTGGTAGAGTGGATGGCTTGAGTTTAGGAGCCCTGTTTCGTGATACCGCATGTTGATCAGGTGCCCGCACTAAGCTTGACATCAGCATGGATCTGCTAGAGGAATCTAGTAGGTGCAGGTTAGCTAAGGAGGAGCGTAGTGGGTCAGGAGGGAAACCTAGCAGCCAAAAGTTCCCGTGTTCGGCAGTAGTGGGATCGTGCCAGTGAGTGGGCGTCATGCAACAGCCTCAACAAAATAGCCAAACCTCTATCTTTTTTTTTGTCGTTAAAACTACCGAGATCAAACAAACATGCGTTCTACAATATATGGTATCATTAATCAAAGTCCCAGCAATACCCTTTTCAACTAATACCTAAAGAATACATTATATTCCATGTCTCATCTAACTTGGGGAGCAAAAATAAAATTACACCATGCCAACAGCATCCCGTATTCCCAAGCGGTCACCCATCCAAGTACTAACGGGACCCGACATAGCTTAACTTCCGGGAGCTGACGAGACCGGGTGAGTTCTATGTGGTATGGCCGTTGACATCAATTCAGTCGCCATTACCCGACCATATTCGCCTCTAAATCTAGTTCTAATGCTTGCTTACTTTCTGTTCGAAATACACACCAACCTTAGCCAAACAAACGAGGACATATAAGTACATTTGTCAATGGACAACCGAATATAAAATTTGATAATATTTCCAAACGCCACTATTTTTGGCTAACTGTCATTTTTAATTTTCTCGTTCCGGGGATGTCCGATCAATGAGCCAACAATCCAAGTGTCATAAGGCTAACGATTGCTTCCCTTACTTAGCTTGCGTTGCATAAGGATCTCAGAGTCAGAGAGATTAGATAGAGCTGCCCGAAGAAACCACCAACGTACAAGCCTCTCGGCTGTGCCGTGCGCTTCGCGCTTTACTTAGCTTGCGTTGCATAAGGATCTCAGAGCCAGAGAGATTAGATAGAGCTGCCCGAAGAAACCACCAACGTACAAGCCTCTCGGCTGTGCCGTGCGCTTCGCGCACGGCGTTTCAAATATCTTTCAGCAACAAAGAGGTTGGAGGACGTCTAGTAGCCTCTCGGCTGTGCCGTGCGCTTCGCGCACGGCGTTTCAAATATCTTTCAGCAACAAAGAGGTTGGAGGACGTCTAGTAGGCAATATCCAGTAAAAAATACGTTCCTTCCATTTTCAACTAATGCCAAAATAATACATTGTAGTCCATGTAGTATCACCCATCTTGGGAAGCACTTCAATTCAATTGGATTCACAAAAATAAAATAATTCCATGCCAACAGCATCCCGTATTCCCAAGCGGTCACCCATCCAAGTACTAACGGGACCCGACATAGCTTAACTTCCGGGAGCTGACGAGACCGGGTGAGTTCTATGTGGTATGGCCGTTGACATTAAACTAGACGCAATTACCCGACCATATTCGCCTCTAATCTATTACTTGTGCTTGAGATTTATCTTTTTGAAATACACACTAATCTTACCAAAACCACCGAAAAACTATCAGTTTGTCATTTTACAAATGTTGTCAGTATGTAGTAGTAGAATATCTTTGTTTCCGCATACAGACGTTTTTAATTTTTCATTTATTCAAAGTGCCCAATCAGAAGACCGGGCGTTAAAAAAATAAGTCATATAGACTCATCAATGCTCCTAACCACGGAAATCTTTAGTAAAAGGCGAAAGATTTATCCGGGTATTGATTAGAAACCAGAGTAAATAACAGTGGTATGCCTTGTATTTATATTCATTTCAAAATTTTGAAGTGCGCTTGTAAGGTTTTTTTTCGAAACATGCGTTTACATATCAAAATCCTTGTGCAATTCTTTATCAATGGGTACAGTTATTTTAAAGTAAATATCATGTATAAAGCTCGTTAACATGTTTTTGAACGAAACAGTTGTGCGCAGTGTTATTTTTGAAAAAAATGAACGATCTTTATGGTACAAGCCCAACACGTAGGTGGTGGGATCAGATGTTTACCCCGACATTCACCCTACAGCGGTTAACAATTTATTGAACTTCCCCTTTAAACATGGTGGAATCTTTTCACCTTGTCATTTGGAATCACCTTTTCAAATATTTTCCCCGTGTTCACAATGTTCCAACTGACTGATATTAATGGCCTTCAGCGAACGAATTAATCAGCCTTGTCTGACGTGCAATACCAACTAAATGGAAACAAAAATCACTTATACGATTTCACTTTCACCGTTTAATGTTATAAACACACTATGCAACACTCCAATTTTTCTAACTGACTGTAATTTTTTTTTTCTTGTACGCTGAAATGCTCCTGATGGAGCTATCAAAAATTGCCGACGACAAAGATTATTTCACTTCATCGTGGCGGGGTATTGGTTAAAGTTTTCAACTAGCAATAATCACACCTCGGGAGACCCTCATTGGTTATGATATTGCCACTGCGCAAAGCTAAATTATAATCAGAAAAGCAAGTCTACTTAAGCATTTGCTGAATTCGTTCTGCTTGGACGTGTTGGACCAACAATTTCGTTCAGAAATATTCATTTAGATTACCCTAGGCAAATTTTAATTTTCATCTCCCATTGGACTAATACCAACAGGGGACAGTTCATTACATACATGAAATAATTTTTGTCTTAATATCGGGTCAAATACTTGAAATTCTGTAAATGTGTATTTTTCTTCCATACATTTCAACAACTTCCTGCACACACAAAAAAAGGGAGGGGGAATTTCAGGTTTTCATTCCAAATTGTTTTTCACATTATGAACTATTGAAGTGAGCGAGCATTACTTTCCAACCAAACAAAATTTATAGTTAATCTGCGTGTTGACGTGAAAAATCAGTTTTCAGTGCCGTGACCAGGATTCGAACCTGGGTTACTACGGATTCATATCTAGTAGGTACCACAACGTAGGGTCCTAACCACTAGACGATCACGGCCAATCCATTGGCCATGATGATTTATATTAAAGTAGCTAAACATGAATTTCATTACTTTGTTGTTTCTTCCCAGAAAGAAAATCTGATGCTTCGCGTATTCCCAAGCGGTCAACCCTACCGTTTACTAACGGGACCAGATTTAGTTCAACTTCCGGCAGATGACAAGAATTTTTCTTACATTTATAGTGTGTTCAGGGAACGGCGCGAACGCAGTCCCCCACTACCAAAAATTGTACTCCCGAGTTAATCACATTTGGATTAATCGCAAGGGTCAGCCCATCCTTAGTGCAATGGAAAGGCCTCGCCCTGGAGGAACCACCTTGGTGATCATGGTTGCCTCTGAGCCAGGTAAGTATGATTGTGGATGCTTTTTCACTTTGTTTAATACTTTGTATACAGCAGAACAATATTGACAAAGAGTGTTCAAGTATTTGACTGACGTTTAGAGAATACCACCCACTTTCTTTCATCGACTTGAATTACGAACTCGAGCAAAATATAGTAAATAAAGCTCAGTATTTATTTCATGGTCTTGATCTTTGCAAATACTTTTCAAGAAACAAATTGCTTGTTTTTTTTCATTTGGTCGTCCAATTGGCAAATAAGAAAATAAGAAAATCGACTTTTCATATGAAAATACACGCATCTTCATATTTTAAAAAAAAACATCACATCGAAAGATGAACAGTACTAATTAGTTAACACAATCAAGTACGTATTTTTTTATGCTTTTCTTGATATTACGAAAAAAATACAATTAGAAAAAATTACAAACATGTCTACATGACAGTTTTGCAATTATACATGGTCTTTTATTATACGGTGCTAAGACAATTTCTGTTTTATTCAATATGTTCTCCCTCATAGAGGGTGAGCCGATCCCGGAGGTACTGCAATACCGGGTCAACCCGTGGCGGGAGCAGTGCAAGCACTGTATTCCCACCGTATGCCAAAAATCAGTTTAATATTCTGGGGTCCATTTGAACCCGTATCAGATATTAAGCTGATAAGAACAGATACTACACTTTGATCTTAGCCAAAAGGCCGAGAAGCGATAATGTTACAAGGATTACTGCCCAAAATAACCACTGAGGTTCAACACATTTCCGGTGGTGTACGAAGAATACTCATATCACTCAAAACATTCAAGAAATGCTATAAAATATTGAGTTGTTCATTTTTCCAGACGCGACCACTTGATGCTTATAAAGTTCATTTTCATTTGTTTTATTATGCTCATACTGTATTAAGGGAGATACAATTTACGCTGAAGGCGTTGCAAATTTTACTCTCGTTATCACACTAGGTCCTTTTTTTTCAGAATATGGCTTTGCCACGCCACCTGACGACAAAAGCTCTGAACGATAATTAATCATGATTAAATAACAATAACTAAAAGAATGCAATACGATCATAAAGTCATGACACATCCTCAAATTGACCAACCTCACTTTCACAATTTATTTTGCCATACAAGCAGATGATTTAAGGACACGAATACCTGGAATTATTATTAAGATTTATCTCTTTAGATTTTCAAGAATTTAAATTTGTTTTATCATCTCAACCACTCTGAACACGCTAGTTTCCTTCCGCTATTTCACATGGATTTAACGGAAACGGTCCTCAATGACTGTGTTTGATGCTGTCGAGACAGCTACACTCACAGCCTGTTTCACGCTCAGAAACCAGCGTCTTAACTCGTCATCGTGGGTTGAAAGGAGACAAGTTTCTGGTGGGAAACAAGTCAAGATATACTACAGAAATGATCCTGTGAAGTATGATCTTAAATGCAATGTTATTTTGCAGAACTCTAAATAAGGTTTGTACGATCAATGAGCTTTGGCGTAAATTACAGTGCATAGATCGATATTTCGGAATATTAAATTGAGATTTGCAATACTTGACGCACACAGTACATACATTGTCAGGTCTTGCATTTTGTTCATTTATTGAAACACCGAGAAGCTCTTTAATAGTTATAGAACAAGTGACGAGACCAATTTTGGACACAATAAAGAATCCGCGTGCTCATCAAATCAATTTATTACAGTAATGTATTATCGATTGAGAGCCCATTTATCAGCTGGGTGTTTGGCGTGCACCTATAATCCTGCTTCGGGGAGGCTTGGTAGAGTGGATGGCTTGAGTTTAGGAGCCCTGTTTCGTGATACCGCATGTTGATCAGGTGCCCGCACTAAGCTTGACATCAGCATGGATCTGCTAGAGGAATCTAGTAGGTGCAGGTTAGCTAAGGAGGAGCGTAGTGGGTCAGGAGGGAAACCTAGCAGCCAAAAGTTCCCGTGTTCGGCAGTAGTGGGATCGTGCCAGTGAGTGGGCGTCATGCAACAGCCTCAACAAAATAGCCAAACCTCTATCTTTTTTTTTGTCGTTAAAACTACCGAGATCAAACAAACATGCGTTCTACAATATATGGTATCATTAATCAAAGTCCCAGCAATACCCTTTTCAACTAATACCTAAAGAATACATTATATTCCATGTCTCATCTAACTTGGGGAGCAAAAATAAAATTACACCATGCCAACAGCATCCCGTATTCCCAAGCGGTCACCCATCCAAGTACTAACGGGACCCGACATAGCTTAACTTCCGGGAGCTGACGAGACCGGGTGAGTTCTATGTGGTATGGCCGTTGACATCAATTCAGTCGCCATTACCCGACCATATTCGCCTCTAAATCTAGTTCTAATGCTTGCTTACTTTCTGTTCGAAATACACACCAACCTTAGCCAAACAAACGAGGACATATAAGTACATTTGTCAATGGACAACCGAATATAAAATTTGATAATATTTCCAAACGCCACTATTTTTGGCTAACTGTCATTTTTAATTTTCTCGTTCCGGGGATGTCCGATCAATGAGCCAACAATCCAAGTGTCATAAGGCTAACGATTGCTTCCCTTACTTAGCTTGCGTTGCATAAGGATCTCAGAGTCAGAGAGATTAGATAGAGCTGCCCGAAGAAACCACCAACGTACAAGCCTCTCGGCTGTGCCGTGCGCTTCGCGCTTTACTTAGCTTGCGTTGCATAAGGATCTCAGAGCCAGAGAGATTAGATAGAGCTGCCCGAAGAAACCACCAACGTACAAGCCTCTCGGCTGTGCCGTGCGCTTCGCGCACGGCGTTTCAAATATCTTTCAGCAACAAAGAGGTTGGAGGACGTCTAGTAGCCTCTCGGCTGTACTTTCTGTTCGAAATACACACCAACCTTAGCCAAACAAACGAGGACATATAAGTACATTTGTCAATGGACAACCGAATATAAAATTTGATAATATTTCCAAACGCCACTATTTTTGGCTAACTGTCATTTTTAATTTTCTCGTTCCGGGGATGTCCGATCAATGAGCCAACAATCCAAGTGTCATAAGGCTAACGATTGCTTCCCTTACTTAGCTTGCGTTGCATAAGGATCTCAGAGTCAGAGAGATTAGATAGAGCTGCCCGAAGAAACCACCAACGTACAAGCCTCTCGGCTGTGCCGTGCGCTTCGCGCTTTACTTAGCTTGCGTTGCATAAGGATCTCAGAGCCAGAGAGATTAGATAGAGCTGCCCGAAGAAACCACCAACGTACAAGCCTCTCGGCTGTGCCGTGCGCTTCGCGCACGGCGTTTCAAATATCTTTCAGCAACAAAGAGGTTGGAGGACGTCTAGTAGCCTCTCGGCTGTACTTTCTGTTCGAAATACACACCAACCTTAGCCAAACAAACGAGGACATATAAGTACATTTGTCAATGGACAACCGAATATAAAATTTGATAATATTTCCAAACGCCACTATTTTTGGCTAACTGTCATTTTTAATTTTCTCGTTCCGGGGATGTCCGATCAATGAGCCAACAATCCAAGTGTCATAAGGCTAACGATTGCTTCCCTTACTTAGCTTGCGTTGCATAAGGATCTCAGAGTCAGAGAGATTAGATAGAGCTGCCCGAAGAAACCACCAACGTACAAGCCTCTCGGCTGTGCCGTGCGCTTCGCGCTTTACTTAGCTTGCGTTGCATAAGGATCTCAGAGCCAGAGAGATTAGATAGAGCTGCCCGAAGAAACCACCAACGTACAAGCCTCTCGGCTGTGCCGTGCGCTTCGCGCACGGCGTTTCAAATATCTTTCAGCAACAAAGAGGTTGGAGGACGTCTAGTAGCCTCTCGGCTGTGCCGTGCGCTTCGCGCACGGCGTTTCAAATATCTTTCAGCAACAAAGAGGTTGGAGGACGTCTAGTAGGCAATATCCAGTAAAAAATACGTTCCTTCCATTTTCAACTAATGCCAAAATAATACATTGTAGTCCATGTAGTATCACCCATCTTGGGAAGCACTTCAATTCAATTGGATTCACAAAAATAAAATAATTCCATGCCAACAGCATCCCGTATTCCCAAGCGGTCACCCATCCAAGTACTAACGGGACCCGACATAGCTTAACTTCCGGGAGCTGACGAGACCGGGTGAGTTCTATGTGGTATGGCCGTTGACATTAAACTAGACGCAATTACCCGACCATATTCGCCTCTAATCTATTACTTGTGCTTGAGATTTATCTTTTTGAAATACACACTAATCTTACCAAAACCACCGAAAAACTATCAGTTTGTCATTTTACAAATGTTGTCAGTATGTAGTAGTAGAATATCTTTGTTTCCGCATACAGACGTTTTTAATTTTTCATTTATTCAAAGTGCCCAATCAGAAGACCGGGCGTTAAAAAAATAAGTCATATAGACTCATCAATGCTCCTAACCACGGAAATCTTTAGTAAAAGGCGAAAGATTTATCCGGGTATTGATTAGAAACCAGAGTAAATAACAGTGGTATGCCTTGTATTTATATTCATTTCAAAATTTTGAAGTGCGCTTGTAAGGTTTTTTTTCGAAACATGCGTTTACATATCAAAATCCTTGTGCAATTCTTTATCAATGGGTACAGTTATTTTAAAGTAAATATCATGTATAAAGCTCGTTAACATGTTTTTGAACGAAACAGTTGTGCGCAGTGTTATTTTTGAAAAAAATGAACGATCTTTATGGTACAAGCCCAACACGTAGGTGGTGGGATCAGATGTTTACCCCGACATTCACCCTACAGCGGTTAACAATTTATTGAACTTCCCCTTTAAACATGGTGGAATCTTTTCACCTTGTCATTTGGAATCACCTTTTCAAATATTTTCCCCGTGTTCACAATGTTCCAACTGACTGATATTAATGGCCTTCAGCGAACGAATTAATCAGCCTTGTCTGACGTGCAATACCAACTAAATGGAAACAAAAATCACTTATACGATTTCACTTTCACCGTTTAATGTTATAAACACACTATGCAACACTCCAATTTTTCTAACTGACTGTAATTTTTTTTTTCTTGTACGCTGAAATGCTCCTGATGGAGCTATCAAAAATTGCCGACGACAAAGATTATTTCACTTCATCGTGGCGGGGTATTGGTTAAAGTTTTCAACTAGCAATAATCACACCTCGGGAGACCCTCATTGGTTATGATATTGCCACTGCGCAAAGCTAAATTATAATCAGAAAAGCAAGTCTACTTAAGCATTTGCTGAATTCGTTCTGCTTGGACGTGTTGGACCAACAATTTCGTTCAGAAATATTCATTTAGATTACCCTAGGCAAATTTTAATTTCCATCTCCCATTGGACTAATACCAACAGGGGACAGTTCATTACATACATGAAATAATTTTTGTCTTAATATCGGGTCAAATACTTGAAATTCTGTAAATGTGTATTTTTCTTCCATACATTTCAACAACTTCCTGCACACACAAAAAAAGGGAGGGGGAATTTCAGGTTTTCATTCCAAATTGTTTTTCACATTATGAACTATTGAAGTGAGCGAGCATTACTTTCCAACCAAACAAAATTTATAGTTAATCTGCGTGTTGACGTGAAAAATCAGTTTTCAGTGCCGTGACCAGGATTCGAACCTGGGTTACTACGGATTCATATCTAGTAGGTACCACAACGTAGGGTCCTAACCACTAGACGATCACGGCCAATCCATTGGCCATGATGATTTATATTAAAGTAGCTAAACATGAATTTCATTACTTTGTTGTTTCTTCCCAGAAAGAAAATCTGATGCTTCGCGTATTCCCAAGCGGTCAACCCTACCGTTTACTAACGGGACCAGATTTAGTTCAACTTCCGGCAGATGACAAGAATTTTTCTTACATTTATAGTGTGTTCAGGGAACGGCGCGAACGCAGTCCCCCACTACCAAAAATTGTACTCCCGAGTTAATCACATTTGGATTAATCGCAAGGGTCAGCCCATCCTTAGTGCAATGGAAAGGCCTCGCCCTGGAGGAACCACCTTGGTGATCATGGTTGCCTCTGAGCCAGGTAAGTATGATTGTGGATGCTTTTTCACTTTGTTTAATACTTTGTATACAGCAGAACAATATTGACAAAGAGTGTTCAAGTATTTGACTGACGTTTAGAGAATACCACCCACTTTCTTTCATCGACTTGAATTACGAACTCGAGCAAAATATAGTAAATAAAGCTCAGTATTTATTTCATGGTCTTGATCTTTGCAAATACTTTTCAAGAAACAAATTGCTTGTTTTTTTTCATTTGGTCGTCCAATTGGCAAATAAGAAAATAAGAAAATCGACTTTTCATATGAAAATACACGCATCTTCATATTTTAAAAAAAAACATCACATCGAAAGATGAACAGTACTAATTAGTTAACACAATCAAGTACGTATTTTTTTATGCTTTTCTTGATATTACGAAAAAAATACAATTAGAAAAAATTACAAACATGTCTACATGACAGTTTTGCAATTATACATGGTCTTTTATTATACGGTGCTAAGACAATTTCTGTTTTATTCAATATGTTCTCCCTCATAGAGGGTGAGCCGATCCCGGAGGTACTGCAATACCGGGTCAACCCGTGGCGGGAGCAGTGCAAGCACTGTATTCCCACCGTATGCCAAAAATCAGTTTAATATTCTGGGGTCCATTTGAACCCGTATCAGATATTAAGCTGATAAGAACAGATTTTATGCATTGTATTTTCCAAAGGACTGGGAATAAACATATATACAATGATTTATTTTAATTGAGTTTGAAGGGAAAAAGTACGCGAGACGACGTGTCAACGCTACGTTAAAAAACCCTTAGTTTGAGGAAGAGGGAGGACTTGCGCCCTCTTCTGCTTCTTCTTCTTCGGGTTCGGGATCACTTGCTTCGGTCTGGTATGCCAGGTGTTTGGCTATGATTTGGGTTGTTCCTTGGATGGCCAGTAGTTTCATCTTCTTCTTGAGGCTCTGCCATTTTCTACCCGAGAATCCCAGGGCAAGACATATCTCATCGTTGCTTGGGAGCCAGGACCCTAGTGAACCAACCACGAGAGGGAGTACCACACCAAGGTGTTTGTACTTTTCAATTTTCCTTGCCTGTGCCTTCTCGAGTCCATCCGCGCTGCTGAGTGGAACCGTGACGTCGATGATGATGGGAGGGTTGGTGGAAGTGACCACCAGGTCTGGTCTGAGTCCGGAGTTGTCCACGGCGAGGTTGACGGAGACGGTGTGGCCAAGTTTCTCCGTTTCCTCCGCCATCAGTCCTAAGATAGAATTATGACGATTAATAGAAAGAGCGGAGTTTACCTGGCACCCACAAACAACATGGTCTGTGGTTTCCAGCTTCGTACAACCTAGTCGACAGGTTTTGACTGTCGACTTTGATCCTGGGCCACCTCGGACTGGCAGTATCCCTAGTCTAGCCTTGTGTAGAAAGTGCCATTCCTGGAAGGACAGTGGCGTTCGGCATGATAAGAGACCTGCGTTCTCCTTGGCCATGTCAAGAGCTAATCCGGTTGCCGTCTTTCCTTGTTGAGCTGACAGGAGTCTACTGGTCCACCTTTGCCTCATCGCGGTTCGGAGTCCTCTGACTGCCTTGATGGAGATTGTGGAGATGTCATCGGCGATAACTTTGCTGTACTCTTCGCCGGATACATCAATCCTTATCCTCTTCAAACAGCCCGAGGCCTTCCTTGCGCGGGTCCAAAGGTTCATCGATGCTCCTCCATGTCGGATTGCTCCAAGTCCCTTTTCCATGGAACCTGCCAAGTACTCGTTAATAGGAAGTGGAAAAGGGACCTCGTTCCTGCCGTATCCCAATTTGATGGTTTCTTCTAGTTGTGCCATTGCCACTTCACTGACGTTCTTGTCTTTGCTATCTAGGAGTTGCAGTGCTCTTGCCAGGGTCCAAATGTCAGCCTCGTCTGTGAGGGGGAGAACTCCAAGTCCTCCCACGCGGCGATCTGAGTAGAAAAAAGCAGTGTTAGCGGACATAGGGACACAGGCTACCTTGCGAAGAAAATCTCTGCAGGCGACGTCCAGGTCGTAGAGGGATCTTTTCTCGACTCTTCCCGATGCGAGGTGGTGGGAAAGTGATGGGAGTAGTACACTTCTGTACACTTCCAGCTTTTGCCAGGGAGCCAAACCGGAGTCGCCAATCTTTATCAAATTTCCGAGAAGTGACGTGGTGGGTCGGAAGGTTAGTCGTGAGCCTAGTGGAGTCCCTAGATAGTTTTCCTGTTCGTCCTCGGCTAGGGCCCTTATTTGGGAGTCTCCAAGTTTCAGTGGGTTATCTACAGAAGATTTGCCGTTAATGAGTGTGAGTGACGTGCATTTTTTAGGATTAAATCTCAAGCCGAGTGAGGTTGCCGTGTTCTCGGTGGCATTGAGAGTTCCCTGGATTTCGCTGACTGAAGATCCTGCGATGGCAATGTCGTCTGCGTAGGACGAAGTGGACACTCTTGACTGGTAGACTGCGAACCCGTTGTTGTTTGATTTTACTGTCCTGATGATCGGTTCTGCCGCCAGATTGAAGACGACGCTGCTTAATGGATCTCCTTGTCGGACTCCGGCTGTTGGATGGATTTGAACTGAGTCTTGTCCGACGGCAAAGTCCATGATGTTGTTTGAGTAGATATCGGTCAGAATGCGGCGAAGTTCGTCTGGTATCGGGAGGCTTTCGAACAGGCTGTTCAGTATCGGATGAGGTATTGATCCGAATGCGTTGGTGAGATCGAGCCAAGCAATCACCAGCTTCCTTTTTGACTGTTTCGCCTGCTCAATCACAGTGTGGAGTATGTGGGTGTGCTCTTGGATACCCCTAACTCCTGGAAGGAATCCCTTTTGTTCTGGAGAAATCCATCCTAGTCTCGTGGCGGTGGCCATTATCCTGGACGATATTATACCCGAAAATATCTTGTACATGGTTGGTAGTAAGGATATTGGCCGGAAGTTCCCATAATCAGAGGGATCTCCTTTCTTGAAGATAGGGACGGTTCGAGATGTTTTCCAGCAGGCTGGGATACCCAGAGACCACACCGCCTGGTAAATGGTTGCTAGGAGCTCGCCATTACCGTCAAGAGACCGGAGGTGGCGATATTCAAGGCCATCCCTTCCTGGAGCAGTGTTAGCAGCTTTACCGAGTTTAAGCTTGATTTCGCTAAGACTGGGGGGAGCTGAGAGTAGCCTGATGTCGTCATCGGTCGTCTGTTTCCAATCACAGTGGTCGAATTGAGCACGGGCTGACTCCACTTGCTCCTGAGAAGGACCTGGCTGACAGTAGGTTTTTTTCAAAAATGCAGTCGCTGTTTCTTTTGTTCCAGAATATCCAGTTGATTCTTCTTCGAGAATTTTCCTGACAGCCCTGCGGGGATACAAAGAAAATAGACGTTGAATTTTGCTCTTTTGGTCGTTTTGGGTTTGTTTGGATCTTCTGATTCTTTGTTGCTGGCGGTTTTGGCTTCGCTTTCGGTGGGCGTCTGGTGGCTTCTTTGGAGGGGGCGGTCGTTTCTGAGAAGAGGTCGAGTCTTCCGGTGTGGCAGAAAGTTTTAGCCACTCGGCACTGCACTTAGTGAGGGTGGAGTCGAGGCACTGTACCGTGTTGCAAGCCTCTATCCTAACGCCCCAAACACTCCTAAACGCCTCTAGTGGACACACCGCGTCTCCGGGAGCTACCAATCTACCAAGCTGGCTGGGAGATGAGGCTGGAGATTCGTAAGAGGAATCATTGTTGTTGGAAGATTTTGATGAAGACGGAGAATTGAAAGAGGAAATTGATGAGTCAAGGAATTCACTGTTTTCTGAGATTATGTTTGGAGTAGAAGGACTCGAGCGTTGAGTGGACAAGTCTTTGGAGGTGTTTGATGCAGAAGAAGAAGAAGAAGATGAAACTGGAGAAGCTGGAGAGGAAGAGGAGGGGACGGGTGAGGTCCCCTCTCCTTCTGTGTTGTTCGGAGTATTGCGTCTCGAAGCAACAGTTGGGGTGTGACAAGAGGTGGTTGACAGTTCAAGATTGATAATTCTGAAAAACTCTCTATTAGAAATGTTAGGAGGGAGGGGGAGGAGGGGAACAGTTGGAGAATACGGTTTTGGCGTCTCTGTTAGATGTGTTTTGTAATGCGTTTTAATGAAGTATCCATCTCCATTTGCCTCGCATTTCCTACATTGCCATCTGCGGACTGTAGTGAGACCATGTACTCTAAACAGATGATGTTCAATGGACTGGAAAGCGACTGTTCCCTCACCCTTTGTGTGCCACTTGCATAAGGGGCATCGGCATGGGCCACCTGGATACATGAGCGTGACTTCATTACCCATAATTGTGGTTCCTTCCACAGTGATGCTCTCATCAAGTGCACCACAACCTTTCTCATGCCTTCTAGCAATGACAACATCGCTGGTCTCGTGATCGCACGAATTGCATGTGTACATGGGAGCAACTCTCGCGTCATGTTTAGCGAACATGTGCCTGACCGAATCTTGGACTCGTGATCTTGACGAGTATTTTCCGATTTTGCAGAGAGAGCACTTAATCGTATCGGGCACAGGCCAAGGTAGGTAAATAGTTCCATCACAAGCTTGGAACTCGAAGAAGTCCACAGCTGCCCCTGCCATTCCAGAAAGGGAGAACAAATCCAGACGGTCAGACGTCTTGATCGGCTCAAGGTTGGGATGAGGGTGAGAGTCAACCCCCGCATTTGCTTTTTAAAAAGTACGAATTTGGGACTGAATTAAAGTGAGTTTACTGCAAGTTTACTACTGACTTCATAGGGAAAAGTTTACAGAAAGACTAAAAACTTAGAGGAATCTCCAGGGGATTTGACTCCCAGCCAACGAGGAGCTATGGTTAATGTGTGGGCCTAACCGGGACGCGCGTGTGTGGGAATATGAAACACGAGAAGGGAATTGCTGGCCGGATTGGATACCGGAAGACCGACGTCAGTAGAAACGCCGCGTAGTTTACAGCAAAAACACCCTCTCGCCAGTTGCCGGGCTAAGCGATTATCCAACTGTCAAGAATTGAGAGCAGAGGAAATGTTAGAAGAAGTTGGAGGCCAAAGGAAAGCCCGTATCAGATATTAAGCTGATAAGATAAGATACTACACTTTGATCTTAGCCAAAAGGCCGAGAAGCGATAATGTTACAAGGATTACTGCCCAAAATAACCACTGAGGTTCAACACATTTCCGGTGGTGTACGAAGAATACTCATATCACTCAAAACATTCAAGAAATGCTATAAAATATTGAGTTGTTCATTTTTCCAGACGCGACCACTTGATGCTTATAAAGTTCATTTTCATTTGTTTTATTATGCTCATACTGTATTAAGGGAGATACAATTTACGCTGAAGGCGTTGCAAATTTTACTCTCGTTATCACACTAGGTCCTTTTTTTTCAGAATATGGCTTTGCCACGCCACCTGACGACAAAAGCTCTGAACGATAATTAATCATG
Source organism: Daphnia pulicaria (assembly GCF_021234035.1). Lineage (NCBI taxonomy): Eukaryota > Metazoa > Arthropoda > Branchiopoda > Diplostraca > Daphniidae > Daphnia > Daphnia pulicaria. The sequence continues at coordinate 36,222,968 of NC_060913.1, forward strand.
ATTAAATAACAATAACTAAAAGAATGCAATACGATCATAAAGTCATGACACATCCTCAAATTGACCAACCTCACTTTCACAATTTATTTTGCCATACAAGCAGATGATTTAAGGACACGAATACCTGGAATTATTATTAAGATTTGTCTCTTTAGATTTTCAAGAATTTAAATTTGTTTTATCATCTCAACCACTCTGAACACGCTAGTTTCCTTCCGCTATTTCACATGGATTTAACGGAAACGGTCCTCAATGACTGTGTTTGATGCTGTCGAGACAGCTACACTCACAGCCTGTTTCACGCTCAGAAACCAGCGTCTTAACTCGTCATCGTGGGTTGAAAGGAGACAAGTTTCTGGTGGGAAACAAGTCAAGATATACTACAGAAATGATCCTGTGAAGTATGATCTTAAATGCAATGTTATTTTGCAGAACTCTAAATAAGGTTTGTACGATCAATGAGCTTTGGCGTAAATTACAGTGCATAGATCGATATTTCGGAATATTAAATTGAGATTTGCAATACTTGACGCACACAGTACATACATTGTCAGGTCTTGCATTTTGTTCATTTATTGAAACACCGAGAAGCTCTTTAATAGTTATAGAACAAGTGACGAGACCAATTTTGGACACAATAAAGAATCCGCGTGCTCATCAAATCAATTTATTACAGTAATGTATTATCGATTGAGAGCCCATTTATCAGCTGGGTGTTTGGCGTGCACCTATAATCCTGCTTCGGGGAGGCTTGGTAGAGTGGATGGCTTGAGTTTAGGAGCCCTGTTTCGTGATACCGCATGTTGATCAGGTGCCCGCACTAAGCTTGACATCAGCATGGATCTGCTAGAGGAATCTAGTAGGTGCAGGTTAGCTAAGGAGGAGCGTAGTGGGTCAGGAGGGAAACCTAGCAGCCAAAAGTTCCCGTGTTCGGCAGTAGTGGGATCGTGCCAGTGAGTGGGCGTCATGCAACAGCCTCAACAAAATAGCCAAACCTCTATCTTTTTTTTTGTCGTTAAAACTACCGAGATCAAACAAACATGCGTTCTACAATATATGGTATCATTAATCAAAGTCCCAGCAATACCCTTTTCAACTAATACCTAAAGAATACATTATATTCCATGTCTCATCTAACTTGGGGAGCAAAAATAAAATTACACCATGCCAACAGCATCCCGTATTCCCAAGCGGTCACCCATCCAAGTACTAACGGGACCCGACATAGCTTAACTTCCGGGAGCTGACGAGACCGGGTGAGTTCTATGTGGTATGGCCGTTGACATCAATTCAGTCGCCATTACCCGACCATATTCGCCTCTAAATCTAGTTCTAATGCTTGCTTACTTTCTGTTCGAAATACACACCAACCTTAGCCAAACAAACGAGGACATATAAGTACATTTGTCAATGGACAACCGAATATAAAATTTGATAATATTTCCAAACGCCACTATTTTTGGCTAACTGTCATTTTTAATTTTCTCGTTCCGGGGATGTCCGATCAATGAGCCAACAATCCAAGTGTCATAAGGCTAACGATTGCTTCCCTTACTTAGCTTGCGTTGCATAAGGATCTCAGAGTCAGAGAGATTAGATAGAGCTGCCCGAAGAAACCACCAACGTACAAGCCTCTCGGCTGTGCCGTGCGCTTCGCGCTTTACTTAGCTTGCGTTGCATAAGGATCTCAGAGCCAGAGAGATTAGATAGAGCTGCCCGAAGAAACCACCAACGTACAAGCCTCTCGGCTGTGCCGTGCGCTTCGCGCACGGCGTTTCAAATATCTTTCAGCAACAAAGAGGTTGGAGGACGTCTAGTAGCCTCTCGGCTGTGCCGTGCGCTTCGCGCACGGCGTTTCAAATATCTTTCAGCAACAAAGAGGTTGGAGGACGTCTATTAGGCAATATCCAGTAAAAAATACGTTCCTTCCATTTTCAACTAATGCCAAAATAATACATTGTAGTCCATGTAGTATCACCCATCTTGGGAAGCACTTCAATTCAATTGGATTCACAAAAATAAAATAATTCCATGCCAACAGCATCCCGTATTCCCAAGCGGTCACCCATCCAAGTACTAACGGGACCCGACATAGCTTAACTTCCGGGAGCTGACGAGACCGGGTGAGTTCTATGTGGTATGGCCGTTGACATTAAACTAGACGCAATTACCCGACCATATTCGCCTCTAATCTATTACTTGTGCTTGAGATTTATCTTTTTGAAATACACACTAATCTTACCAAAACCACCGAAAAACTATCAGTTTGTCATTTTACAAATGTTGTCAGTATGTAGTAGTAGAATATCTTTGTTTCCGCATACAGACGTTTTTAATTTTTCATTTATTCAAAGTGCCCAATCAGAAGACCGGGCGTTAAAAAAATAAGTCATATAGACTCATCAATGCTCCTAACCACGGAAATCTTTAGTAAAAGGCGAAAGATTTATCCGGGTATTGATTAGAAACCAGAGTAAATAACAGTGGTATGCCTTGTATTTATATTCATTTCAAAATTTTGAAGTGCGCTTGTAAGGTTTTTTTTCGAAACATGCGTTTACATATCAAAATCCTTGTGCAATTCTTTATCAATGGGTACAGTTATTTTAAAGTAAATATCATGTATAAAGCTCGTTAACATGTTTTTGAACGAAACAGTTGTGCGCAGTGTTATTTTTGAAAAAAATGAACGATCTTTATGGTACAAGCCCAACACGTAGGTGGTGGGATCAGATGTTTACCCCGACATTCACCCTACAGCGGTTAACAATTTATTGAACTTCCCCTTTAAACATGGTGGAATCTTTTCACCTTGTCATTTGGAATCACCTTTTCAAATATTTTCCCCGTGTTCACAATGTTCCAACTGACTGATATTAATGGCCTTCAGCGAACGAATTAATCAGCCTTGTCTGACGTGCAATACCAACTAAATGGAAACAAAAATCACTTATACGATTTCACTTTCACCGTTTAATGTTATAAACACACTATGCAACACTCCAATTTTTCTAACTGACTGTAATTTTTTTTTTCTTGTACGCTGAAATGCTCCTGATGGAGCTATCAAAAATTGCCGACGACTAAGATTATTTCACTTCATCGTGGCGGGGTATTGGTTAAAGTTTTCAACTAGCAATAATCACACCTCGGGAGACCCTCATTGGTTATGATATTGCCACTGCGCAAAGCTAAATTATAATTAGAAAAGCAAGTCTACTTAAGCATTTGCTGAATTCGTTCTGCTTGGACGTGTTGGACCAACAATTTCGTTCAGAAATATTCATTTAGATTACCCTAGGCAAATTTTAATTTCCATCTCCCATTGGACTAATACCAACAGGGGACAGTTCATTACATACATGAAATAATTTTTGTCTTAATATCGGGTCAAATACTTGAAATTCTGTAAATGTGTATTTTTCTTCCATACATTTCAACAACTTCCTGCACACACAAAAAAAGGGAGGGGGAATTTCAGGTTTTCATTCCAAATTGTTTTTCACATTATGAACTATTGAAGTGAGCGAGCATTACTTTCCAACCAAACAAAATTTATAGTTAATCTGCGTGTTGACGTGAAAAATCAGTTTTCAGTGCCGTGACCAGGATTCGAACCTGGGTTACTACGGATTCATATCTAGTAGGTACCACAACGTAGGGTCCTAACCACTAGACGATCACGGCCAATCCATTGGCCATGATGATTTATATTAAAGTAGCTAAACATGAATTTCATTACTTTGTTGTTTCTTCCCAGAAAGAAAATCTGATGCTTCGCGTATTCCCAAGCGGTCAACCCTACCGTTTACTAACGGGACCAGATTTAGTTCAACTTCCGGCAGATGACAAGAATTTTTCTTACATTTATAGTGTGTTCAGGGAACGGCGCGAACGCAGTCCCCCACTACCAAAAATTGTACTCCCGAGTTAATCACATTTGGATTAATCGCAAGGGTCAGCCCATCCTTAGTGCAATGGAAAGGCCTCGCCCTGGAGGAACCACCTTGGTGATCATGGTTGCCTCTGAGCCAGGTAAGTATGATTGTGGATGCTTTTTCACTTTGTTTAATACTTTGTATACAGCAGAACAATATTGACAAAGAGTGTTCAAGTATTTGACTGACGTTTAGAGAATACCACCCACTTTCTTTCATCGACTTGAATTACGAACTCGAGCAAAATATAGTAAATAAAGCTCAGTATTTATTTCATGGTCTTGATCTTTGCAAATACTTTTCAAGAAACAAATTGCTTGTTTTTTTTCATTTGGTCGTCCAATTGGCAAATAAGAAAATAAGAAAATCGACTTTTCATATGAAAATACACGCATCTTCATATTTTAAAAAAAAACATCACATCGAAAGATGAACAGTACTAATTAGTTAACACAATCAAGTACGTATTTTTTTATGCTTTTCTTGATATTACGAAAAAAATACAATTAGAAAAAATTACAAACATGTCTACATGACAGTTTTGCAATTATACACGGTCTTTTATTATACGGTGCTAAGACAATTTCTGTTTTATTCAATATGTTCTCCCTCATAGAGGGTGAGCCGATCCCGGAGGTACTGCAATACCGGGTCAACCCGTGGCGGGAGCAGTGCAAGCACTGTATTCCCACCGTATGCCAAAAATCAGTTTAATATTCTGGGGTCCATTTGAACCCGTATCAGATATTAAGCTGATAAGAACAGATACTACACTTTGATCTTAGCCAAAAGGCCGAGAAGCGATAATGTTACAAGGATTACTGCCCAAAATAACCACTGAGGTTCAACACATTTCCGGTGGTGTACGAAGAATACTCATATCACTCAAAACATTCAAGAAATGCTATAAAATATTGAGTTGTTCATTTTTCCAGACGCGACCACTTGATGCTTATAAAGTTCATTTTCATTTGTTTTATTATGCTCATACTGTATTAAGGGAGATACAATTTACGCTGAAGGCGTTGCAAATTTTACTCTCGTTATCACACTAGGTCCTTTTTTTTCAGAATATGGCTTTGCCACGCCACCTGACGACAAAAGCTCTGAACGATAATTAATCATGATTAAATAACAATAACTAAAAGAATGCAATACGATCATAAAGTCATGACACATCCTCAAATTGACCAACCTCACTTTCACAATTTATTTTGCCATACAAGCAGATGATTTAAGGACACGAATACCTGGAATTATTATTAAGATTTATCTCTTTAGATTTTCAAGAATTTAAATTTGTTTTATCATCTCAACCACTCTGAACACGCTAGTTTCCTTCCGCTATTTCACATGGATTTAACGGAAACGGTCCTCAATGACTGTGTTTGATGCTGTCGAGACAGCTACACTCACAGCCTGTTTCACGCTCAGAAACCAGCGTCTTAACTCGTCATCGTGGGTTGAAAGGAGACAAGTTTCTGGTGGGAAACAAGTCAAGATATACTACAGAAATGATCCTGTGAAGTATGATCTTAAATGCAATGTTATTTTGCAGAACTCTAAATAAGGTTTGTACGATCAATGAGCTTTGGCGTAAATTACAGTGCATAGATCGATATTTCGGAATATTAAATTGAGATTTGCAATACTTGACGCACACAGTACATACATTGTCAGGTCTTGCATTTTGTTCATTTATTGAAACACCGAGAAGCTCTTTAATAGTTATAGAACAAGTGACGAGACCAATTTTGGACACAATAAAGAATCCGCGTGCTCATCAAATCAATTTATTACAGTAATGTATTATCGATTGAGAGCCCATTTATCAGCTGGGTGTTTGGCGTGCACCTATAATCCTGCTTCGGGGAGGCTTGGTAGAGTGGATGGCTTGAGTTTAGGAGCCCTGTTTCGTGATACCGCATGTTGATCAGGTGCCCGCACTAAGCTTGACATCAGCATGGATCTGCTAGAGGAATCTAGTAGGTGCAGGTTAGCTAAGGAGGAGCGTAGTGGGTCAGGAGGGAAACCTAGCAGCCAAAAGTTCCCGTGTTCGGCAGTAGTGGGATCGTGCCAGTGAGTGGGCGTCATGCAACAGCCTCAACAAAATAGCCAAACCTCTATCTTTTTTTTTGTCGTTAAAACTACCGAGATCAAACAAACATGCGTTCTACAATATATGGTATCATTAATCAAAGTCCCAGCAATACCCTTTTCAACTAATACCTAAAGAATACATTATATTCCATGTCTCATCTAACTTGGGGAGCAAAAATAAAATTACACCATGCCAACAGCATCCCGTATTCCCAAGCGGTCACCCATCCAAGTACTAACGGGACCCGACATAGCTTAACTTCCGGGAGCTGACGAGACCGGGTGAGTTCTATGTGGTATGGCCGTTGACATCAATTCAGTCGCCATTACCCGACCATATTCGCCTCTAAATCTAGTTCTAATGCTTGCTTACTTTCTGTTCGAAATACACACCAACCTTAGCCAAACAAACGAGGACATATAAGTACATTTGTCAATGGACAACCGAATATAAAATTTGATAATATTTCCAAACGCCACTATTTTTGGCTAACTGTCATTTTTAATTTTCTCGTTCCGGGGATGTCCGATCAATGAGCCAACAATCCAAGTGTCATAAGGCTAACGATTGCTTCCCTTACTTAGCTTGCGTTGCATAAGGATCTCAGAGTCAGAGAGATTAGATAGAGCTGCCCGAAGAAACCACCAACGTACAAGCCTCTCGGCTGTGCCGTGCGCTTCGCGCTTTACTTAGCTTGCGTTGCATAAGGATCTCAGAGCCAGAGAGATTAGATAGAGCTGCCCGAAGAAACCACCAACGTACAAGCCTCTCGGCTGTGCCGTGCGCTTCGCGCACGGCGTTTCAAATATCTTTCAGCAACAAAGAGGTTGGAGGACGTCTAGTAGCCTCTCGGCTGTGCCGTGCGCTTCGCGCACGGCGTTTCAAATATCTTTCAGCAACAAAGAGGTTGGAGGACGTCTAGTAGGCAATATCCAGTAAAAAATACGTTCCTTCCATTTTCAACTAATGCCAAAATAATACATTGTAGTCCATGTAGTATCACCCATCTTGGGAAGCACTTCAATTCAATTGGATTCACAAAAATAAAATAATTCCATGCCATGCATCCCGTATTCCCAAGCGGTCACCCATCCAAGTACTAACGGGACCCGACATAGCTTAACTTCCGGGAGCTGACGAGACCGGGTGAGTTCTATGTGGTATGGCCGTTGACATTAAACTAGACGCAATTACCCGACCATATTCGCCTCTAATCTATTACTTGTGCTTGAGATTTATCTTTTTGAAATACACACTAATCTTACCAAAACCACCGAAAAACTATCAGTTTGTCATTTTACAAATGTTGTCAGTATGTAGTAGTAGAATATCTTTGTTTCCGCATACAGACGTTTTTAATTTTTCATTTATTCAAAGTGCCCAATCAGAAGACCGGGCGTTAAAAAAATAAGTCATATAGACTCATCAATGCTCCTAACCACGGAAATCTTTAGTAAAAGGCGAAAGATTTATCCGGGTATTGATTAGAAACCAGAGTAAATAACAGTGGTATGCCTTGTATTTATATTCATTTCAAAATTTTGAAGTGCGCTTGTAAGGTTTTTTTTCGAAACATGCGTTTACATATCAAAATCCTTGTGCAATTCTTTATCAATGGGTACAGTTATTTTAAAGTAAATATCATGTATAAAGCTCGTTAACATGTTTTTGAACGAAACAGTTGTGCGCAGTGTTATTTTTGAAAAAAATGAACGATCTTTATGGTACAAGCCCAACACGTAGGTGGTGGGATCAGATGTTTACCCCGACATTCACCCTACAGCGGTTAACAATTTATTGAACTTCCCCTTTAAACATGGTGGAATCTTTTCACCTTGTCATTTGGAATCACCTTTTCAAATATTTTCCCCGTGTTCACAATGTTCCAACTGACTGATATTAATGGCCTTCAGCGAACGAATTAATCAGCCTTGTCTGACGTGCAATACCAACTAAATGGAAACAAAAATCACTTATACGATTTCACTTTCACCGTTTAATGTTATAAACACACTATGCAACACTCCAATTTTTCTAACTGACTGTAATTTTTTTTTTCTTGTACGCTGAAATGCTCCTGATGGAGCTATCAAAAATTGCCGACGACAAAGATTATTTCACTTCATCGTGGCGGGGTATTGGTTAAAGTTTTCAACTAGCAATAATCACACCTCGGGAGACCCTCATTGGTTATGATATTGCCACTGCGCAAAGCTAAATTATAATCAGAAAAGCAAGTCTACTTAAGCATTTGCTGAATTCGTTCTGCTTGGACGTGTTGGACCAACAATTTCGTTCAGAAATATTCATTTAGATTACCCTAGGCAAATTTTAATTTCCATCTCCCATTGGACTAATACCAACAGGGGACAGTTCATTACATACATGAAATAATTTTTGTCTTAATATCGGGTCAAATACTTGAAATTCTGTAAATGTGTATTTTTCTTCCATACATTTCAACAACTTCCTGCACACACAAAAAAAGGGAGGGGGAATTTCAGGTTTTCATTCCAAATTGTTTTTCACATTATGAACTATTGAAGTGAGCGAGCATTACTTTCCAACCAAACAAAATTTATAGTTAATCTGCGTGTTGACGTGAAAAATCAGTTTTCAGTGCCGTGACCAGGATTCGAACCTGGGTTACTACGGATTCATATCTAGTAGGTACCACAACGTAGGGTCCTAACCACTAGACGATCACGGCCAATCCATTGGCCATGATGATTTATATTAAAGTAGCTAAACATGAATTTCATTACTTTGTTGTTTCTTCCCAGAAAGAAAATCTGATGCTTCGCGTATTCCCAAGCGGTCAACCCTACCGTTTACTAACGGGACCAGATTTAGTTCAACTTCCGGCAGATGACAAGAATTTTTCTTACATTTATAGTGTGTTCAGGGAACGGCGCGAACGCAGTCCCCCACTACCAAAAATTGTACTCCCGAGTTAATCACATTTGGATTAATCGCAAGGGTCAGCCCATCCTTAGTGCAATGGAAAGGCCTCGCCCTGGAGGAACCACCTTGGTGATCATGGTTGCCTCTGAGCCAGGTAAGTATGATTGTGGATGCTTTTTCACTTTGTTTAATACTTTGTATACAGCAGAACAATATTGACAAAGAGTGTTCAAGTATTTGACTGACGTTTAGAGAATACCACCCACTTTCTTTCATCGACTTGAATTACGAACTCGAGCAAAATATAGTAAATAAAGCTCAGTATTTATTTCATGGTCTTGATCTTTGCAAATACTTTTCAAGAAACAAATTGCTTGTTTTTTTTCATTTGGTCGTCCAATTGGCAAATAAGAAAATAAGAAAATCGACTTTTCATATGAAAATACACGCATCTTCATATTTTAAAAAAAAACATCACATCGAAAGATGAACAGTACTAATTAGTTAACACAATCAAGTACGTATTTTTTTATGCTTTTCTTGATATTACGAAAAAAATACAATTAGAAAAAATTACAAACATGTCTACATGACAGTTTTGCAATTATACATGGTCTTTTATTATACGGTGCTAAGACAATTTCTGTTTTATTCAATATGTTCTCCCTCATAGAGGGTGAGCCGATCCCGGAGGTACTGCAATACCGGGTCAACCCGTGGCGGGAGCAGTGCAAGCACTGTATTCCCACCGTATGCCAAAAATCAGTTTAATATTCTGGGGTCCATTTGAACCCGTATCAGATATTAAGCTGATAAGAACAGATACTACACTTTGATCTTAGCCAAAAGGCCGAGAAGCGATAATGTTACAAGGATTACTGCCCAAAATAACCACTGAGGTTCAACACATTTCCGGTGGTGTACGAAGAATACTCATATCACTCAAAACATTCAAGAAATGCTATAAAATATTGAGTTGTTCATTTTTCCAGACGCGACCACTTGATGCTTATAAAGTTCATTTTCATTTGTTTTATTATGCTCATACTGTATTAAGGGAGATACAATTTACGCTGAAGGCGTTGCAAATTTTACTCTCGTTATCACACTAGGTCCTTTTTTTCAGAATATGGCTTTGCCACGCCACCTGACGACAAAAGCTCTGAACGATAATTAATCATGATTAAATAACAATAACTAAAAGAATGCAATACGATCATAAAGTCATGACACATCCTCAAATTGACCAACCTCACTTTCACAATTTATTTTGCCATACAAGCAGATGATTTAAGGACACGAATACCTGGAATTATTATTAAGATTTATCTCTTTAGATTTTCAAGAATTTAAATTTGTTTTATCATCTCAACCACTCTGAACACGCTAGTTTCCTTCCGCTATTTCACATGGATTTAACGGAAACGGTCCTCAATGACTGTGTTTGATGCTGTCGAGACAGCTACACTCACAGCCTGTTTCACGCTCAGAAACCAGCGTCTTAACTCGTCATCGTGGGTTGAAAGGAGACAAGTTTCTGGTGGGAAACAAGTCAAGATATACTACAGAAATGATCCTGTGAAGTATGATCTTAAATGCAATGTTATTTTGCAGAACTCTAAATAAGGTTTGTACGATCAATGAGCTTTGGCGTAAATTACAGTGCATAGATCGATATTTCGGAATATTAAATTGAGATTTGCAATACTTGACGCACACAGTACATACATTGTCAGGTCTTGCATTTTGTTCATTTATTGAAACACCGAGAAGCTCTTTAATAGTTATAGAACAAGTGACGAGACCAATTTTGGACACAATAAAGAATCCGCGTGCTCATCAAATCAATTTATTACAGTAATGTATTATCGATTGAGAGCCCATTTATCAGCTGGGTGTTTGGCGTGCACCTATAATCCTGCTTCGGGGAGGCTTGGTAGAGTGGATGGCTTGAGTTTAGGAGCCCTGTTTCGTGATACCGCATGTTGATCAGGTGCCCGCACTAAGCTTGACATCAGCATGGATCTGCTAGAGGAATCTAGTAGGTGCAGGTTAGCTAAGGAGGAGCGTAGTGGGTCAGGAGGGAAACCTAGCAGCCAAAAGTTCCCGTGTTCGGCAGTAGTGGGATCGTGCCAGTGAGTGGGCGTCATGCAACAGCCTCAACAAAATAGCCAAACCTCTATCTTTTTTTTTGTCGTTAAAACTACCGAGATCAAACAAACATGCGTTCTACAATATATGGTATCATTAATCAAAGTCCCAGCAATACCCTTTTCAACTAATACCTAAAGAATACATTATATTCCATGTCTCATCTAACTTGGGGAGCAAAAATAAAATTACACCATGCCAACAGCATCCCGTATTCCCAAGCGGTCACCCATCCAAGTACTAACGGGACCCGACATAGCTTAACTTCCGGGAGCTGACGAGACCGGGTGAGTTCTATGTGGTATGGCCGTTGACATCAATTCAGTCGCCATTACCCGACCATATTCGCCTCTAAATCTAGTTCTAATGCTTGCTTACTTTCTGTTCGAAATACACACCAACCTTAGCCAAACAAACGAGGACATATAAGTACATTTGTCAATGGACAACCGAATATAAAATTTGATAATATTTCCAAACGCCACTATTTTTGGCTAACTGTCATTTTTAATTTTCTCGTTCCGGGGATGTCCGATCAATGAGCCAACAATCCAAGTGTCATAAGGCTAACGATTGCTTCCCTTACTTAGCTTGCGTTGCATAAGGATCTCAGAGTCAGAGAGATTAGATAGAGCTGCCCGAAGAAACCACCAACGTACAAGCCTCTCGGCTGTGCCGTGCGCTTCGCGCTTTACTTAGCTTGCGTTGCATAAGGATCTCAGAGCCAGAGAGATTAGATAGAGCTGCCCGAAGAAACCACCAACGTACAAGCCTCTCGGCTGTGCCGTGCGCTTCGCGCACGGCGTTTCAAATATCTTTCAGCAACAAAGAGGTTGGAGGACGTCTAGTAGCCTCTCGGCTGTGCCGTGCGCTTCGCGCACGGCGTTTCAAATATCTTTCAGCAACAAAGAGGTTGGAGGACGTCTAGTAGGCAATATCCAGTAAAAAATACGTTCCTTCCATTTTCAACTAATGCCAAAATAATACATTGTAGTCCATGTAGTATCACCCATCTTGGGAAGCACTTCAATTCAATTGGATTCACAAAAATAAAATAATTCCATGCCAACAGCATCCCGTATTCCCAAGCGGTCACCCATCCAAGTACTAACGGGACCCGACATAGCTTAACTTCCGGGAGCTGACGAGACCGGGTGAGTTCTATGTGGTATGGCCGTTGACATTAAACTAGACGCAATTACCCGACCATATTCGCCTCTAATCTATTACTTGTGCTTGAGATTTATCTTTTTGAAATACACACTAATCTTACCAAAACCACCGAAAAACTATCAGTTTGTCATTTTACAAATGTTGTCAGTATGTAGTAGTAGAATATCTTTGTTTCCGCATACAGACGTTTTTAATTTTTCATTTATTCAAAGTGCCCAATCAGAAGACCGGGCGTTAAAAAAATAAGTCATATAGACTCATCAATGCTCCTAACCACGGAAATCTTTAGTAAAAGGCGAAAGATTTATCCGGGTATTGATTAGAAACCAGAGTAAATAACAGTGGTATGCCTTGTATTTATATTCATTTCAAAATTTTGAAGTGCGCTTGTAAGGTTTTTTTTCGAAACATGCGTTTACATATCAAAATCCTTGTGCAATTCTTTATCAATGGGTACAGTTATTTTAAAGTAAATATCATGTATAAAGCTCGTTAACATGTTTTTGAACGAAACAGTTGTGCGCAGTGTTATTTTTGAAAAAAATGAACGATCTTTATGGTACAAGCCCAACACGTAGGTGGTGGGATCAGATGTTTACCCCGACATTCACCCTACAGCGGTTAACAATTTATTGAACTTCCCCTTTAAACATGGTGGAATCTTTTCACCTTGTCATTTGGAATCACCTTTTCAAATATTTTCCCCGTGTTCACAATGTTCCAACTGACTGATATTAATGGCCTTCAGCGAACGAATTAATCAGCCTTGTCTGACGTGCAATACCAACTAAATGGAAACAAAAATCACTTATACGATTTCACTTTCACCGTTTAATGTTATAAACACACTATGCAACACTCCAATTTTTCTAACTGACTGTAATTTTTTTTTTCTTGTACGCTGAAATGCTCCTGATGGAGCTATCAAAAATTGCCGACGACAAAGATTATTTCACTTCATCGTGGCGGGGTATTGGTTAAAGTTTTCAACTAGCAATAATCACACCTCGGGAGACCCTCATTGGTTATGATATTGCCACTGCGCAAAGCTAAATTATAATCAGAAAAGCAAGTCTACTTAAGCATTTGCTGAATTCGTTCTGCTTGGACGTGTTGGACCAACAATTTCGTTCAGAAATATTCATTTAGATTACCCTAGGCAAATTTTAATTTCCATCTCCCATTGGACTAATACCAACAGGGGACAGTTCATTACATACATGAAATAATTTTTGTCTTAATATCGGGTCAAATACTTGAAATTCTGTAAATGTGTATTTTTCTTCCATACATTTCAACAACTTCCTGCACACACAAAAAAAGGGAGGGGGAATTTCAGGTTTTCATTCCAAATTGTTTTTCACATTATGAACTATTGAAGTGAGCGAGCATTACTTTCCAACCAAACAAAATTTATAGTTAATCTGCGTGTTGACGTGAAAAATCAGTTTTCAGTGCCGTGACCAGGATTCGAACCTGGGTTACTACGGATTCATATCTAGTAGGTACCACAACGTAGGGTCCTAACCACTAGACGATCACGGCCAATCCATTGGCCATGATGATTTATATTAAAGTAGCTAAACATGAATTTCATTACTTTGTTGTTTCTTCCCAGAAAGAAAATCTGATGCTTCGCGTATTCCCAAGCGGTCAACCCTACCGTTTACTAACGGGACCAGATTTAGTTCAACTTCCGGCAGATGACAAGAATTTTTCTTACATTTATAGTGTGTTCAGGGAACGGCGCGAACGCAGTCCCCCACTACCAAAAATTGTACTCCCGAGTTAATCACATTTGGATTAATCGCAAGGGTCAGCCCATCCTTAGTGCAATGGAAAGGCCTCGCCCTGGAGGAACCACCTTGGTGATCATGGTTGCCTCTGAGCCAGGTAAGTATGATTGTGGATGCTTTTTCACTTTGTTTAATACTTTGTATACAGCAGAACAATATTGACAAAGAGTGTTCAAGTATTTGACTGACGTTTAGAGAATACCACCCACTTTCTTTCATCGACTTGAATTACGAACTCGAGCAAAATATAGTAAATAAAGCTCAGTATTTATTTCATGGTCTTGATCTTTGCAAATACTTTTCAAGAAACAAATTGCTTGTTTTTTTTCATTTGGTCGTCCAATTGGCAAATAAGAAAATAAGAAAATCGACTTTTCATATGAAAATACACGCATCTTCATATTTTAAAAAAAAACATCACATCGAAAGATGAACAGTACTAATTAGTTAACACAATCAAGTACGTATTTTTTTATGCTTTTCTTGATATTACGAAAAAAATACAATTAGAAAAAATTACAAACATGTCTACATGACAGTTTTGCAATTATACATGGTCTTTTATTATACGGTGCTAAGACAATTTCTGTTTTATTCAATATGTTCTCCCTCATAGAGGGTGAGCCGATCCCGGAGGTACTGCAATACCGGGTCAACCCGTGGCGGGAGCAGTGCAAGCACTGTATTCCCACCGTATGCCAAAAATCAGTTTAATATTCTGGGGTCCATTTGAACCCGTATCAGATATTAAGCTGATAAGAACAGATACTACACTTTGATCTTAGCCAAAAGGCCGAGAAGCGATAATGTTACAAGGATTACTGCCCAAAATAACCACTGAGGTTCAACACATTTCCGGTGGTGTACGAAGAATACTCATATCACTCAAAACATTCAAGAAATGCTATAAAATATTGAGTTGTTCATTTTTCCAGACGCGACCACTTGATGCTTATAAAGTTCATTTTCATTTGTTTTATTATGCTCATACTGTATTAAGGGAGATACAATTTACGCTGAAGGCGTTGCAAATTTTACTCTCGTTATCACACTAGGTCCTTTTTTTTCAGAATATGGCTTTGCCACGCCACCTGACGACAAAAGCTCTGAACGATAATTAATCATGATTAAATAACAATAACTAAAAGAATGCAATACGATCATAAAGTCATGACACATCCTCAAATTGACCAACCTCACTTTCACAATTTATTTTGCCATACAAGCAGATGATTTAAGGACACGAATACCTGGAATTATTATTAAGATTTATCTCTTTAGATTTTCAAGAATTTAAATTTGTTTTATCATCTCAACCACTCTGAACACGCTAGTTTCCTTCCGCTATTTCACATGGATTTAACGGAAACGGTCCTCAATGACTGTGTTTGATGCTGTCGAGACAGCTACACTCACAGCCTGTTTCACGCTCAGAAACCAGCGTCTTAACTCGTCATCGTGGGTTGAAAGGAGACAAGTTTCTGGTGGGAAACAAGTCAAGATATACTACAGAAATGATCCTGTGAAGTATGATCTTAAATGCAATGTTATTTTGCAGAACTCTAAATAAGGTTTGTACGATCAATGAGCTTTGGCGTAAATTACAGTGCATAGATCGATATTTCGGAATATTAAATTGAGATTTGCAATACTTGACGCACACAGTACATACATTGTCAGGTCTTGCATTTTGTTCATTTATTGAAACACCGAGAAGCTCTTTAATAGTTATAGAACAAGTGACGAGACCAATTTTGGACACAATAAAGAATCCGCGTGCTCATCAAATCAATTTATTACAGTAATGTATTATCGATTGAGAGCCCATTTATCAGCTGGGTGTTTGGCGTGCACCTATAATCCTGCTTCGGGGAGGCTTGGTAGAGTGGATGGCTTGAGTTTAGGAGCCCTGTTTCGTGATACCGCATGTTGATCAGGTGCCCGCACTAAGCTTGACATCAGCATGGATCTGCTAGAGGAATCTAGTAGGTGCAGGTTAGCTAAGGAGGAGCGTAGTGGGTCAGGAGGGAAACCTAGCAGCCAAAAGTTCCCGTGTTCGGCAGTAGTGGGATCGTGCCAGTGAGTGGGCGTCATGCAACAGCCTCAACAAAATAGCCAAACCTCTATCTTTTTTTTTGTCGTTAAAACTACCGAGATCAAACAAACATGCGTTCTACAATATATGGTATCATTAATCAAAGTCCCAGCAATACCCTTTTCAACTAATACCTAAAGAATACATTATATTCCATGTCTCATCTAACTTGGGGAGCAAAAATAAAATTACACCATGCCAACAGCATCCCGTATTCCCAAGCGGTCACCCATCCAAGTACTAACGGGACCCGACATAGCTTAACTTCCGGGAGCTGACGAGACCGGGTGAGTTCTATGTGGTATGGCCGTTGACATCAATTCAGTCGCCATTACCCGACCATATTCGCCTCTAAATCTAGTTCTAATGCTTGCTTACTTTCTGTTCGAAATACACACCAACCTTAGCCAAACAAACGAGGACATATAAGTACATTTGTCAATGGACAACCGAATATAAAATTTGATAATATTTCCAAACGCCACTATTTTTGGCTAACTGTCATTTTTAATTTTCTCGTTCCGGGGATGTCCGATCAATGAGCCAACAATCCAAGTGTCATAAGGCTAACGATTGCTTCCCTTACTTAGCTTGCGTTGCATAAGGATCTCAGAGTCAGAGAGATTAGATAGAGCTGCCCGAAGAAACCACCAACGTACAAGCCTCTCGGCTGTGCCGTGCGCTTCGCGCTTTACTTAGCTTGCGTTGCATAAGGATCTCAGAGCCAGAGAGATTAGATAGAGCTGCCCGAAGAAACCACCAACGTACAAGCCTCTCGGCTGTGCCGTGCGCTTCGCGCACGGCGTTTCAAATATCTTTCAGCAACAAAGAGGTTGGAGGACGTCTAGTAGCCTCTCGGCTGTGCCGTGCGCTTCGCGCACGGCGTTTCAAATATCTTTCAGCAACAAAGAGGTTGGAGGACGTCTAGTAGGCAATATCCAGTAAAAAATACGTTCCTTCCATTTTCAACTAATGCCAAAATAATACATTGTAGTCCATGTAGTATCACCCATCTTGGGAAGCACTTCAATTCAATTGGATTCACAAAAATAAAATAATTCCATGCCAACAGCATCCCGTATTCCCAAGCGGTCACCCATCCAAGTACTAACGGGACCCGACATAGCTTAACTTCCGGGAGCTGACGAGACCGGGTGAGTTCTATGTGGTATGGCCGTTGACATTAAACTAGACGCAATTACCCGACCATATTCGCCTCTAATCTATTACTTGTGCTTGAGATTTATCTTTTTGAAATACACACTAATCTTACCAAAACCACCGAAAAACTATCAGTTTGTCATTTTACAAATGTTGTCAGTATGTAGTAGTAGAATATCTTTGTTTCCGCATACAGACGTTTTTAATTTTTCATTTATTCAAAGTGCCCAATCAGAAGACCGGGCGTTAAAAAAATAAGTCATATAGACTCATCAATGCTCCTAACCACGGAAATCTTTAGTAAAAGGCGAAAGATTTATCCGGGTATTGATTAGAAACCAGAGTAAATAACAGTGGTATGCCTTGTATTTATATTCATTTCAAAATTTTGAAGTGCGCTTGTAAGGTTTTTTTTCGAAACATGCGTTTACATATCAAAATCCTTGTGCAATTCTTTATCAATGGGTACAGTTATTTTAAAGTAAATATCATGTATAAAGCTCGTTAACATGTTTTTGAACGAAACAGTTGTGCGCAGTGTTATTTTTGAAAAAAATGAACGATCTTTATGGTACAAGCCCAACACGTAGGTGGTGGGATCAGATGTTTACCCCGACATTCACCCTACAGCGGTTAACAATTTATTGAACTTCCCCTTTAAACATGGTGGAATCTTTTCACCTTGTCATTTGGAATCACCTTTTCAAATATTTTCCCCGTGTTCACAATGTTCCAACTGACTGATATTAATGGCCTTCAGCGAACGAATTAATCAGCCTTGTCTGACGTGCAATACCAACTAAATGGAAACAAAAATCACTTATACGATTTCACTTTCACCGTTTAATGTTATAAACACACTATGCAACACTCCAATTTTTCTAACTGACTGTAATTTTTTTTTTCTTGTACGCTGAAATGCTCCTGATGGAGCTATCAAAAATTGCCGACGACAAAGATTATTTCACTTCATCGTGGCGGGGTATTGGTTAAAGTTTTCAACTAGCAATAATCACACCTCGGGAGACCCTCATTGGTTATGATATTGCCACTGCGCAAAGCTAAATTATAATCAGAAAAGCAAGTCTACTTAAGCATTTGCTGAATTCGTTCTGCTTGGACGTGTTGGACCAACAATTTCGTTCAGAAATATTCATTTAGATTACCCTAGGCAAATTTTAATTTCCATCTCCCATTGGACTAATACCAACAGGGGACAGTTCATTACATACATGAAATAATTTTTGTCTTAATATCGGGTCAAATACTTGAAATTCTGTAAATGTGTATTTTTCTTCCATACATTTCAACAACTTCCTGCACACACAAAAAAAGGGAGGGGGAATTTCAGGTTTTCATTCCAAATTGTTTTTCACATTATGAACTATTGAAGTGAGCGAGCATTACTTTCCAACCAAACAAAATTTATAGTTAATCTGCGTGTTGACGTGAAAAATCAGTTTTCAGTGCCGTGACCAGGATTCGAACCTGGGTTACTACGGATTCATATCTAGTAGGTACCACAACGTAGGGTCCTAACCACTAGACGATCACGGCCAATCCATTGGCCATGATGATTTATATTAAAGTAGCTAAACATGAATTTCATTACTTTGTTGTTTCTTCCCAGAAAGAAAATCTGATGCTTCGCGTATTCCCAAGCGGTCAACCCTACCGTTTACTAACGGGACCAGATTTAGTTCAACTTCCGGCAGATGACAAGAATTTTTCTTACATTTATAGTGTGTTCAGGGAACGGCGCGAACGCAGTCCCCCACTACCAAAAATTGTACTCCCGAGTTAATCACATTTGGATTAATCGCAAGGGTCAGCCCATCCTTAGTGCAATGGAAAGGCCTCGCCCTGGAGGAACCACCTTGGTGATCATGGTTGCCTCTGAGCCAGGTAAGTATGATTGTGGATGCTTTTTCACTTTGTTTAATACTTTGTATACAGCAGAACAATATTGACAAAGAGTGTTCAAGTATTTGACTGACGTTTAGAGAATACCACCCACTTTCTTTCATCGACTTGAATTACGAACTCGAGCAAAATATAGTAAATAAAGCTCAGTATTTATTTCATGGTCTTGATCTTTGCAAATACTTTTCAAGAAACAAATTGCTTGTTTTTTTTCATTTGGTCGTCCAATTGGCAAATAAGAAAATAAGAAAATCGACTTTTCATATGAAAATACACGCATCTTCATATTTAAAAAAAAAACATCACATCGAAAGATGAACAGTACTAATTAGTTAACACAATCAAGTACGTATTTTTTTATGCTTTTCTTGATATTACGAAAAAAATACAATTAGAAAAAATTACAAACATGTCTACATGACAGTTTTGCAATTATACATGGTCTTTTATTATACGGTGCTAAGACAATTTCTGTTTTATTCAATATGTTCTCCCTCATAGAGGGTGAGCCGATCCCGGAGGTACTGCAATACCGGGTCAACCCGTGGCGGGAGCAGTGCAAGCACTGTATTCCCACCGTATGCCAAAAATCAGTTTAATATTCTGGGGTCCATTTGAACCCGTATCAGATATTAAGCTGATAAGAACAGATACTACACTTTGATCTTAGCCAAAAGGCCGAGAAGCGATAATGTTACAAGGATTACTGCCCAAAATAACCACTGAGGTTCAACACATTTCCGGTGGTGTACGAAGAATACTCATATCACTCAAAACATTCAAGAAATGCTATAAAATATTGAGTTGTTCATTTTTCCAGACGCGACCACTTGATGCTTATAAAGTTCATTTTCATTTGTTTTATTATGCTCATACTGTATTAAGGGAGATACAATTTACGCTGAAGGCGTTGCAAATTTTACTCTCGTTATCACACTAGGTCCTTTTTTTTCAGAATATGGCTTTGCCACGCCACCTGACGACAAAAGCTCTGAACGATAATTAATCATGATTAAATAACAATAACTAAAAGAATGCAATACGATCATAAAGTCATGACACATCCTCAAATTGACCAACCTCACTTTCACAATTTATTTTGCCATACAAGCAGATGATTTAAGGACACGAATACCTGGAATTATTATTAAGATTTATCTCTTTAGATTTTCAAGAATTTAAATTTGTTTTATCATCTCAACCACTCTGAACACGCTAGTTTCCTTCCGCTATTTCACATGGATTTAACGGAAACGGTCCTCAATGACTGTGTTTGATGCTGTCGAGACAGCTACACTCACAGCCTGTTTCACGCTCAGAAACCAGCGTCTTAACTCGTCATCGTGGGTTGAAAGGAGACAAGTTTCTGGTGGGAAACAAGTCAAGATATACTACAGAAATGATCCTGTGAAGTATGATCTTAAATGCAATGTTATTTTGCAGAACTCTAAATAAGGTTTGTACGATCAATGAGCTTTGGCGTAAATTACAGTGCATAGATCGATATTTCGGAATATTAAATTGAGATTTGCAATACTTGACGCACACAGTACATACATTGTCAGGTCTTGCATTTTGTTCATTTATTGAAACACCGAGAAGCTCTTTAATAGTTATAGAACAAGTGACGAGACCAATTTTGGACACAATAAAGAATCCGCGTGCTCATCAAATCAATTTATTACAGTAATGTATTATCGATTGAGAGCCCATTTATCAGCTGGGTGTTTGGCGTGCACCTATAATCCTGCTTCGGGGAGGCTTGGTAGAGTGGATGGCTTGAGTTTAGGAGCCCTGTTTCGTGATACCGCATGTTGATCAGGTGCCCGCACTAAGCTTGACATCAGCATGGATCTGCTAGAGGAATCTAGTAGGTGCAGGTTAGCTAAGGAGGAGCGTAGTGGGTCAGGAGGGAAACCTAGCAGCCAAAAGTTCCCGTGTTCGGCAGTAGTGGGATCGTGCCAGTGAGTGGGCGTCATGCAACAGCCTCAACAAAATAGCCAAACCTCTATCTTTTTTTTTGTCGTTAAAACTACCGAGATCAAACAAACATGCGTTCTACAATATATGGTATCATTAATCAAAGTCCCAGCAATACCCTTTTCAACTAATACCTAAAGAATACATTATATTCCATGTCTCATCTAACTTGGGGAGCAAAAATAAAATTACACCATGCCAACAGCATCCCGTATTCCCAAGCGGTCACCCATCCAAGTACTAACGGGACCCGACATAGCTTAACTTCCGGGAGCTGACGAGACCGGGTGAGTTCTATGTGGTATGGCCGTTGACATCAATTCAGTCGCCATTACCCGACCATATTCGCCTCTAAATCTAGTTCTAATGCTTGCTTACTTTCTGTTCGAAATACACACCAACCTTAGCCAAACAAACGAGGACATATAAGTACATTTGTCAATGGACAACCGAATATAAAATTTGATAATATTTCCAAACGCCACTATTTTTGGCTAACTGTCATTTTTAATTTTCTCGTTCCGGGGATGTCCGATCAATGAGCCAACAATCCAAGTGTCATAAGGCTAACGATTGCTTCCCTTACTTAGCTTGCGTTGCATAAGGATCTCAGAGTCAGAGAGATTAGATAGAGCTGCCCGAAGAAACCACCAACGTACAAGCCTCTCGGCTGTGCCGTGCGCTTCGCGCTTTACTTAGCTTGCGTTGCATAAGGATCTCAGAGCCAGAGAGATTAGATAGAGCTGCCCGAAGAAACCACCAACGTACAAGCCTCTCGGCTGTGCCGTGCGCTTCGCGCACGGCGTTTCAAATATCTTTCAGCAACAAAGAGGTTGGAGGACGTCTAGTAGCCTCTCGGCTGTGCCGTGCGCTTCGCGCACGGCGTTTCAAATATCTTTCAGCAACAAAGAGGTTGGAGGACGTCTAGTAGGCAATATCCAGTAAAAAATACGTTCCTTCCATTTTCAACTAATGCCAAAATAATACATTGTAGTCCATGTAGTATCACCCATCTTGGGAAGCACTTCAATTCAATTGGATTCACAAAAATAAAATAATTCCATGCCAACAGCATCCCGTATTCCCAAGCGGTCACCCATCCAAGTACTAACGGGACCCGACATAGCTTAACTTCCGGGAGCTGACGAGACCGGGTGAGTTCTATGTGGTATGGCCGTTGACATTAAACTAGACGCAATTACCCGACCATATTCGCCTCTAATCTATTACTTGTGCTTGAGATTTATCTTTTTGAAATACACACTAATCTTACCAAAACCACCGAAAAACTATCAGTTTGTCATTTTACAAATGTTGTCAGTATGTAGTAGTAGAATATCTTTGTTTCCGCATACAGACGTTTTTAATTTTTCATTTATTCAAAGTGCCCAATCAGAAGACCGGGCGTTAAAAAAATAAGTCATATAGACTCATCAATGCTCCTAACCACGGAAATCTTTAGTAAAAGGCGAAAGATTTATCCGGGTATTGATTAGAAACCAGAGTAAATAACAGTGGTATGCCTTGTATTTATATTCATTTCAAAATTTTGAAGTGCGCTTGTAAGGTTTTTTTTCGAAACATGCGTTTACATATCAAAATCCTTGTGCAATTCTTTATCAATGGGTACAGTTATTTTAAAGTAAATATCATGTATAAAGCTCGTTAACATGTTTTTGAACGAAACAGTTGTGCGCAGTGTTATTTTTGAAAAAAATGAACGATCTTTATGGTACAAGCCCAACACGTAGGTGGTGGGATCAGATGTTTACCCCGACATTCACCCTACAGCGGTTAACAATTTATTGAACTTCCCCTTTAAACATGGTGGAATCTTTTCACCTTGTCATTTGGAATCACCTTTTCAAATATTTTCCCCGTGTTCACAATGTTCCAACTGACTGATATTAATGGCCTTCAGCGAACGAATTAATCAGCCTTGTCTGACGTGCAATACCAACTAAATGGAAACAAAAATCACTTATACGATTTCACTTTCACCGTTTAATGTTATAAACACACTATGCAACACTCCAATTTTTCTAACTGACTGTAATTTTTTTTTTCTTGTACGCTGAAATGCTCCTGATGGAGATATCAAAAATTGCCGACGACAAAGATTATTTCACTTCATCGTGGCGGGGTATTGGTTAAAGTTTTCAACTAGCAATAATCACACCTCGGGAGACCCTCATTGGTTATGATATTGCCACTGCGCAAAGCTAAATTATAATCAGAAAAGCAAGTCTACTTAAGCATTTGCTGAATTCGTTCTGCTTGGACGTGTTGGACCAACAATTTCGTTCAGAAATATTCATTTAGATTACCCTAGGCAAATTTTAATTTCCATCTCCCATTGGACTAATACCAACAGGGGACAGTTCATTACATACATGAAATAATTTTTGTCTTAATATCGGGTCAAATACTTGAAATTCTGTAAATGTGTATTTTTCTTCCATACATTTCAACAACTTCCTGCACACACAAAAAAAGGGAGGGGGAATTTCAGGTTTTCATTCCAAATTGTTTTTCACATTATGAACTATTGAAGTGAGCGAGCATTACTTTCCAACCAAACAAAATTTATAGTTAATCTGCGTGTTGACGTGAAAAATCAGTTTTCAGTGCCGTGACCAGGATTCGAACCTGGGTTACTACGGATTCATATCTAGTAGGTACCACAACGTAGGGTCCTAACCACTAGACGATCACGGCCAATCCATTGGCCATGATGATTTATATTAAAGTAGCTAAACATGAATTTCATTACTTTGTTGTTTCTTCCCAGAAAGAAAATCTGATGCTTCGCGTATTCCCAAGCGGTCAACCCTACCGTTTACTAACGGGACCAGATTTAGTTCAACTTCCGGCAGATGACAAGAATTTTTCTTACATTTATAGTGTGTTCAGGGAACGGCGCGAACGCAGTCCCCCACTACCAAAAATTGTACTCCCGAGTTAATCACATTTGGATTAATCGCAAGGGTCAGCCCATCCTTAGTGCAATGGAAAGGCCTCGCCCTGGAGGAACCACCTTGGTGATCATGGTTGCCTCTGAGCCAGGTAAGTATGATTGTGGATGCTTTTTCACTTTGTTTAATACTTTGTATACAGCAGAACAATATTGACAAAGAGTGTTCAAGTATTTGACTGACGTTTAGAGAATACCACCCACTTTCTTTCATCGACTTGAATTACGAACTCGAGCAAAATATAGTAAATAAAGCTCAGTATTTATTTCATGGTCTTGATCTTTGCAAATACTTTTCAAGAAACAAATTGCTTGTTTTTTTTCATTTGGTCGTCCAATTGGCAAATAAGAAAATAAGAAAATCGACTTTTCATATGAAAATACACGCATCTTCATATTTTAAAAAAAAACATCACATCGAAAGATGAACAGTACTAATTAGTTAACACAATCAAGTACGTATTTTTTTATGCTTTTCTTGATATTACGAAAAAAATACAATTAGAAAAAATTACAAACATGTCTACATGACAGTTTTGCAATTATACATGGTCTTTTATTATACGGTGCTAAGACAATTTCTGTTTTATTCAATATGTTCTCCCTCATAGAGGGTGAGCCGATCCCGGAGGTACTGCAATACCGGGTCAACCCGTGGCGGGAGCAGTGCAAGCACTGTATTCCCACCGTATGCCAAAAATCAGTTTAATATTCTGGGGTCCATTTGAACCCGTATCAGATATTAAGCTGATAAGAACAGATACTACACTTTGATCTTAGCCAAAAGGCCGAGAAGCGATAATGTTACAAGGATTACTGCCCAAAATAACCACTGAGGTTCAACACATTTCCGGTGGTGTACGAAGAATACTCATATCACTCAAAACATTCAAGAAATGCTATAAAATATTGAGTTGTTCATTTTTCCAGACGCGACCACTTGATGCTTATAAAGTTCATTTTCATTTGTTTTATTATGCTCATACTGTATTAAGGGAGATACAATTTACGCTGAAGGCGTTGCAAATTTTACTCTCGTTATCACACTAGGTCCTTTTTTTTCAGAATATGGCTTTGCCACGCCACCTGACGACAAAAGCTCTGAACGATAATTAATCATGATTAAATAACAATAACTAAAAGAATGCAATACGATCATAAAGTCATGACACATCCTCAAATTGACCAACCTCACTTTCACAATTTATTTTGCCATACAAGCAGATGATTTAAGGACACGAATACCTGGAATTATTATTAAGATTTATCTCTTTAGATTTTCAAGAATTTAAATTTGTTTTATCATCTCAACCACTCTGAACACGCTAGTTTCCTTCCGCTATTTCACATGGATTTAACGGAAACGGTCCTCAATGACTGTGTTTGATGCTGTCGAGACAGCTACACTCACAGCCTGTTTCACGCTCAGAAACCAGCGTCTTAACTCGTCATCGTGGGTTGAAAGGAGACAAGTTTCTGGTGGGAAACAAGTCAAGATATACTACAGAAATGATCCTGTGAAGTATGATCTTAAATGCAATGTTATTTTGCAGAACTCTAAATAAGGTTTGTACGATCAATGAGCTTTGGCGTAAATTACAGTGCATAGATCGATATTTCGGAATATTAAATTGAGATTTGCAATACTTGACGCACACAGTACATACATTGTCAGGTCTTGCATTTTGTTCATTTATTGAAACACCGAGAAGCTCTTTAATAGTTATAGAACAAGTGACGAGACCAATTTTGGACACAATAAAGAATCCGCGTGCTCATCAAATCAATTTATTACAGTAATGTATTATCGATTGAGAGCCCATTTATCAGCTGGGTGTTTGGCGTGCACCTATAATCCTGCTTCGGGGAGGCTTGGTAGAGTGGATGGCTTGAGTTTAGGAGCCCTGTTTCGTGATACCGCATGTTGATCAGGTGCCCGCACTAAGCTTGACATCAGCATGGATCTGCTAGAGGAATCTAGTAGGTGCAGGTTAGCTAAGGAGGAGCGTAGTGGGTCAGGAGGGAAACCTAGCAGCCAAAAGTTCCCGTGTTCGGCAGTAGTGGGATCGTGCCAGTGAGTGGGCGTCATGCAACAGCCTCAACAAAATAGCCAAACCTCTATCTTTTTTTTTGTCGTTAAAACTACCGAGATCAAACAAACATGCGTTCTACAATATATGGTATCATTAATCAAAGTCCCAGCAATACCCTTTTCAACTAATACCTAAAGAATACATTATATTCCATGTCTCATCTAACTTGGGGAGCAAAAATAAAATTACACCATGCCAACAGCATCCCGTATTCCCAAGCGGTCACCCATCCAAGTACTAACGGGACCCGACATAGCTTAACTTCCGGGAGCTGACGAGACCGGGTGAGTTCTATGTGGTATGGCCGTTGACATCAATTCAGTCGCCATTACCCGACCATATTCGCCTCTAAATCTAGTTCTAATGCTTGCTTACTTTCTGTTCGAAATACACACCAACCTTAGCCAAACAAACGAGGACATATAAGTACATTTGTCAATGGACAACCGAATATAAAATTTGATAATATTTCCAAACGCCACTATTTTTGGCTAACTGTCATTTTTAATTTTCTCGTTCCGGGGATGTCCGATCAATGAGCCAACAATCCAAGTGTCATAAGGCTAACGATTGCTTCCCTTACTTAGCTTGCGTTGCATAAGGATCTCAGAGTCAGAGAGATTAGATAGAGCTGCCCGAAGAAACCACCAACGTACAAGCCTCTCGGCTGTGCCGTGCGCTTCGCGCTTTACTTAGCTTGCGTTGCATAAGGATCTCAGAGCCAGAGAGATTAGATAGAGCTGCCCGAAGAAACCACCAACGTACAAGCCTCTCGGCTGTGCCGTGCGCTTCGCGCACGGCGTTTCAAATATCTTTCAGCAACAAAGAGGTCGGAGGACGTCTAGTAGCCTCTCGGCTGTGCCGTGCGCTTCGCGCACGGCGTTTCAAATATCTTTCAGCAACAAAGAGGTTGGAGGACGTCTAGTAGGCAATATCCAGTAAAAAATACGTTCCTTCCATTTTCAACTAATGCCAAAATAATACATTGTAGTCCATGTAGTATCACCCATCTTGGGAAGCACTTCAATTCAATTGGATTCACAAAAATAAAATAATTCCATGCCAACAGCATCCCGTATTCCCAAGCGGTCACCCATCCAAGTACTAACGGGACCCGACATAGCTTAACTTCCGGGAGCTGACGAGACCGGGTGAGTTCTATGTGGTATGGCCGTTGACATTAAACTAGACGCAATTACCCGACCATATTCGCCTCTAATCTATTACTTGTGCTTGAGATTTATCTTTTTGAAATACACACTAATCTTACCAAAACCACCGAAAAACTATCAGTTTGTCATTTTACAAATGTTGTCAGTATGTAGTAGTAGAATATCTTTGTTTCCGCATACAGACGTTTTTAATTTTTCATTTATTCAAAGTGCCCAATCAGAAGACCGGGCGTTAAAAAAATAAGTCATATAGACTCATCAATGCTCCTAACCACGGAAATCTTTAGTAAAAGGCGAAAGATTTATCCGGGTATTGATTAGAAACCAGAGTAAATAACAGTGGTATGCCTTGTATTTATATTCATTTCAAAATTTTGAAGTGCGCTTGTAAGGTTTTTTTTCGAAACATGCGTTTACATATCAAAATCCTTGTGCAATTCTTTATCAATGGGTACAGTTATTTTAAAGTAAATATCATGTATAAAGCTCGTTAACATGTTTTTGAACGAAACAGTTGTGCGCAGTGTTATTTTTGAAAAAAATGAACGATCTTTATGGTACAAGCCCAACACGTAGGTGGTGGGATCAGATGTTTACCCCGACATTCACCCTACAGCGGTTAACAATTTATTGAACTTCCCCTTTAAACATGGTGGAATCTTTTCACCTTGTCATTTGGAATCACCTTTTCAAATATTTTCCCCGTGTTCACAATGTTCCAACTGACTGATATTAATGGCCTTCAGCGAACGAATTAATCAGCCTTGTCTGACGTGCAATACCAACTAAATGGAAACAAAAATCACTTATACGATTTCACTTTCACCGTTTAATGTTATAAACACACTATGCAACACTCCAATTTTTCTAACTGACTGTAATTTTTTTTTTCTTGTACGCTGAAATGCTCCTGATGGAGCTATCAAAAATTGCCGACGACAAAGATTATTTCACTTCATCGTGGCGGGGTATTGGTTAAAGTTTTCAACTAGCAATAATCACACCTCGGGAGACCCTCATTGGTTATGATATTGCCACTGCGCAAAGCTAAATTATAATCAGAAAAGCAAGTCTACTTAAGCATTTGCTGAATTCGTTCTGCTTGGACGTGTTGGACCAACAATTTCGTTCAGAAATATTCATTTAGATTACCCTAGGCAAATTTTAATTTCCATCTCCCATTGGACTAATACCAACAGGGGACAGTTCATTACATACATGAAATAATTTTTGTCTTAATATCGGGTCAAATACTTGAAATTCTGTAAATGTGTATTTTTCTTCCATACATTTCAACAACTTCCTGCACACACAAAAAAAGGGAGGGGGAATTTCAGGTTTTCATTCCAAATTGTTTTTCACATTATGAACTATTGAAGTGAGCGAGCATTACTTTCCAACCAAACAAAATTTATAGTTAATCTGCGTGTTGACGTGAAAAATCAGTTTTCAGTGCCGTGACCAGGATTCGAACCTGGGTTACTACGGATTCATATCTAGTAGGTACCACAACGTAGAGTCCTAACCACTAGACGATCACGGCCAATCCATTGGCCATGATGATTTATATTAAAGTAGCTAAACATGAATTTCATTACTTTGTTGTTTCTTCCCAGAAAGAAAATCTGATGCTTCGCGTATTCCCAAGCGGTCAACCCTACCGTTTACTAACGGGACCAGATTTAGTTCAACTTCCGGCAGATGACAAGAATTTTTCTTACATTTATAGTGTGTTCAGGGAACGGCGCGAACGCAGTCCCCCACTACCAAAAATTGTACTCCCGAGTTAATCACATTTGGATTAATCGCAAGGGTCAGCCCATCCTTAGTGCAATGGAAAGGCCTCGCCCTGGAGGAACCACCTTGGTGATCATGGTTGCCTCTGAGCCAGGTAAGTATGATTGTGGATGCTTTTTCACTTTGTTTAATACTTTGTATACAGCAGAACAATATTGACAAAGAGTGTTCAAGTATTTGACTGGCGTTTAGAGAATACCACCCACTTTCTTTCATCGACTTGAATTACGAACTCGAGCAAAATATAGTAAATAAAGCTCAGTATTTATTTCATGGTCTTGATCTTTGCAAATACTTTTCAAGAAACAAATTGCTTGTTTTTTTTCATTTGGTCGTCCAATTGGCAAATAAGAAAATAAGAAAATCGACTTTTCATATGAAAATACACGCATCTTCATATTTTAAAAAAAAACATCACATCGAAAGATGAACAGTACTAATTAGTTAACACAATCAAGTACGTATTTTTTTATGCTTTTCTTGATATTACGAAAAAAATACAATTAGAAAAAATTACAAACATGTCTACATGACAGTTTTGCAATTATACATGGTCTTTTATTATACGGTGCTAAGACAATTTCTGTTTTATTCAATATGTTCTCCCTCATAGAGGGTGAGCCGATCCCGGAGGTACTGCAATACCGGGTCAACCCGTGGCGGGAGCAGTGCAAGCACTGTATTCCCACCGTATGCCAAAAATCAGTTTAATATTCTGGGGTCCATTTGAACCCGTATCAGATATTAAGCTGATAAGAACAGATTTTATGCATTGTATTTTCCAAAGGACTGGGAATAAACATATATACAATGATTTATTTTAATTGAGTTTGAAGGGAAAAAGTACGCGAGACGACGTGTCAACGCTACGTTAAAAAACCCTTAGTTTGAGGAAGAGGGAGGACTTGCGCCCTCTTCTGCTTCTTCTTCTTCGGGTTCGGGATCGCTTGCTTCGGTCTGGTATGCCAGGTGTTTGGCTATGATTTGGGTTGTTCCTTGGATGGCCAGTAGTTTCATCTTCTTCTTGAGGCTCTGCCATTTTCTACCCGAGAATCCCAGGGCAAGACATATCTCATCGTTGCTTGGGAGCCAGGACCCTAGTGAACCAACCACGAGAGGGAGTACCACACCAAGGTGTTTGTACTTTTCAATTTTCCTTGCCTGTGCCTTCTCGAGTCCATCCGCGCTGCTGAGTGGAACCGTGACGTCGATGATGATG
The DNA here is from genome assembly GCF_021234035.1 of Daphnia pulicaria. Taxonomy (NCBI): domain Eukaryota; kingdom Metazoa; phylum Arthropoda; class Branchiopoda; order Diplostraca; family Daphniidae; genus Daphnia; species Daphnia pulicaria. The sequence goes on from NC_060913.1 coordinate 36,253,445, forward strand.
GGAGGGTTGGTGGAAGTGACCACCAGGTCTGGTCTGAGTCCGGAGTTGTCCACGGCGAGGTTGACGGAGACGGTGTGGCCAAGTTTCTCCGTTTCCTCCGCCATCAGTCCTAAGATAGAATTATGACGATTAATAGAAAGAGCGGAGTTTACCTGGCACCCACAAACAACATGGTCTGTGGTTTCCAGCTTCGTACAACCTAGTCGACAGGTTTTGACTGTCGACTTTGATCCTGGGCCACCTCGGACTGGCAGTATCCCTAGTCTAGCCTTGTGGAGAAAGTGCCATTCCTGGAAGGACAGTGGCGTTCGGCATGATAAGAGACCTGCGTTCTCCTTGGCCATGTCAAGAGCTAATCCGGTTGCCGTCTTTCCTTGTTGAGCTGACAGGAGTCTACTGGTCCACCTTTGCCTCATCGCGGTTCGGAGTCCTCTGACTGCCTTGATGGAGATTGTGGAGATGTCATCGGCGATAACTTTGCTGTACTCTTCGCCGGATACATCAATCCTTATCCTCTTCAAACAGCCCGAGGCCTTCCTTGCGCGGGTCCAAAGGTTCATCGATGCTCCTCCATGTCGGATTGCTCCAAGTCCCTTTTCCATGGAACCTGCCAAGTACTCGTTAATAGGAAGTGGAAAAGGGACCTCGTTCCTGCCGTATCCCAATTTGATGGTTTCTTCTAGTTGTGCCATTGCCACTTCACTGACGTTCTTGTCTTTGCTATCTAGGAGTTGCAGTGCTCTTGCCAGGGTCCAAATGTCAGCCTCGTCTGTGAGGGGGAGAACTCCAAGTCCTCCCACGCGGCGATCTGAGTAGAAAAAAGCAGTGTTAGCGGACATAGGGACACAGGCTACCTTGCGAAGAAAATCTCTGCAGGCGACGTCCAGGTCGTAGAGGGATCTTTTCTCGACTCTTCCCGATGCGAGGTGGTGGGAAAGTGATGGGAGTAGTACACTTCTGTACACTTCCAGCTTTTGCCAGGGAGCCAAACCGGAGTCGCCAATCTTTATCAAATTTCCGAGAAGTGACGTGGTGGGTCGGAAGGTTAGTCGTGAGCCTAGTGGAGTCCCTAGATAGTTTTCCTGTTCGTCCTCGGCTAGGGCCCTTATTTGGGAGTCTCCAAGTTTCAGTGGGTTATCTACAGAAGATTTGCCGTTAATGAGTGTGAGTGACGTGCATTTTTTAGGATTAAATCTCAAGCCGAGTGAGGTTGCCGTGTTCTCGGTGGCATTGAGAGTTCCCTGGATTTCGCTGACTGAAGATCCTGCGATGGCAATGTCGTCTGCGTAGGACGAAGTGGACACTCTTGACTGGTAGACTGCGAACCCGTTGTTGTTTGATTTTACTGTCCTGATGATCGGTTCTGCCGCCAGATTGAAGACGACGCTGCTTAATGGATCTCCTTGTCGCACTCCGGCTGTTGGATGGATTTGAACTGAGTCTTGTCCGACGGCAAAGTCCATGATGTTGTTTGAGTAGATATCGGTCAGAATGCGGCGAAGTTCGTCTGGTATCGGGAGGCTTTCGAACAGGCTGTTCAGTATCGGATGAGGTATTGATCCGAATGCGTTGGTGAGATCGAGCCAAGCAATCACCAGCTTCCTTTTTGACTGTTTCGCCTGCTCAATCACAGTGTGGAGTATGTGGGTGTGCTCTTGGATACCCCTAACTCCTGGAAGGAATCCCTTTTGTTCTGGAGAAATCCATCCTAGTCTCGTGGCGGTGGCCATTATCCTGGACGATATTATACCCGAAAATATCTTGTACATGGTTGGTAGTAAGGATATTGGCCTGAAGTTCCCATAATCAGAGGGATCTCCTTTCTTGAAGATAGGGACGGTTCGAGATGTTTTCCAGCAGGCTGGGATACCCAGAGACCACACCGCCTGGTAAATGGTTGCTAGGAGCTCGCCATTACCGTCAAGAGACCGGAGGTGGCGATATTCAAGGCCATCCCTTCCTGGAGCAGTGTTAGCAGCTTTACCGAGTTTAAGCTTGATTTCGCTAAGACTGGGGGGAGCTGAGAGTAGCCTGATGTCGTCATCGGTCGTCTGTTTCCAATCACAGTGGTCGAATTGAGCACGGGCTGACTCCACTTGCTCCTGAGAAGGAGCTGGCTGACAGTAGGTTTTTTTCAGAAATGCAGTCGCTGTTTCTTTTGTTCCAGAATATCCAGTTGATTCTTCTTCGAGAATTTTCCTGACAGCCCTGCGGGGATACAAAGAAAATAGACGTTGAATTTTGCTCTTTTGGTCGTTTTGGGTTTGTTTGGATCTTCTGATTCTTTGTTGCTGGCGGTTTTGGCTTCGCTTTCGGTGGGCGTCTGGTGGCTTCTTTGGAGGGGGCGGTCGTTTCTGAGAAGAGGTCGAGTCTTCCGGTGTGGCAGAAAGTTTTAGCCACTCGGCACTGCACTTAGTGAGGGTGGAGTCGAGGCACTGTACCGTGTTGCAAGCCTCTATCCTAACGCCCCAAACACTCCTAAACGCCTCTAGTGGACACACCGCGTCTCCGGGAGCTACCAATCTACCAAGCTGGCTGGGAGATGAGGCTGGAGATTCGTAAGAGGAATCATTGTTGTTGGAAGATTTTGATGAAGACGGAGAATTGAAAGAGGAAATTGATGAGTCAAGGGATTCACTGTTTTCTGAGATTATGTTTGGAGTAGAAGGACTCGAGCGTTGAGTGGACAAGTCTTTGGAGGTGTTTGATGCAGAAGAAGAAGAAGAAGATGAAACTGGAGAAGCTGGAGAGGAAGAGGAGGGGACGGGTGAGGTCCCCTCTCCTTCTGTGTTGTTCGGAGTATTGCGTCTCGAAGCAACAGTTGGGGTGTGACAAGAGGTGGTTGACAGTTCAAGATTGATAATTCTGAAAAACTCTCTATTAGAAATGTTAGGAGGGAGGGGGAGGAGGGGAACAGTTGGAGAATACGGTTTTGGCGTCTCTGTTAGATGTGTTTTGTAATGCGTTTTAATGAAGTATCCATCTCCATTTGCCTCGCATTTCCTACATTGCCATCTTCGGACTGTAGTGAGACCATGTACTCTAAACAGATGATGTTCAATGGACTGGAAAGCGACTGTTCCCTCGCCCGTTGTGCGCCACTTGCATAAGGGGCATCGGCATGGGCCACCTGGATACATGAGCGTGACTTCATTACCCATAATTGTGGTTCCTTCCACAGTGATGCTCTCATCAAGTGCACCACAACCTTTCTCATGCCTTCTAGCAATGACAACATCGCTGGTCTCGTGATCGCACGAGTTGCATGTGTACATGGGAGCAACTCTCGCGTCATGTTTAGCGAACATGTGCCTGACCGAATCTTGGACTCGTGATCTTGATGAGTATTTTCCGATTTTGCAGAGAGAGCACTTAATCGTATCGGGCACAGGCCAAGGTAAGTAAATAGTTCCATCACAAGCTTTGAACTCGAAGAAGTCCACAACTGCCCCTGCCATTGCAGAAAGGGAGAACAAATCCAGACAGTCAGACGTCTGGATCGGCTCAAGGTTGGGATGAGGGTGAGAGTCAACCCCCGCATTTGCTTTTAAAAAGTACGAATTTGGGACTGAATAAGAGTGAGTTTACTGCAAGTTTACTACTGACTTAATAGGAAAAAAGTTTACAGAAAAACTAATTACTCAGAGGAATCTCCAGGGGATTTGACTCCCAGCCAACGAGAAGCTATGGTTAATGTGTGGGCCTAACCGGGACGCGCGTGTGTGGGAATATGAAACACGAGAAGGGAATTGCTGGCCGGATTGGATACCGGAAGACCGACGTCAGTAGAAACGCCGCGTAGTTTACAGCAAAAACACCCTCTCGCCAGTTGCCGGGCTAAGCGATTATCCAACTGTCAAGAATTGAGAGCAGAGGAAATGTTAGAAGAAGTTGGAGGCCAAAGGAAAGCCCGTATCAGATATTAAGCTGATAAGATAAGATACTACACTTTGATCTTAGCCAAAAGGCCGAGAAGCGATAATGTTACAAGGATTACTGCCCAAAATAACCACTGAGGTTCAACACATTTCCGGTGGTGTACGAAGAATACTCATATCACTCAAAACATTCAAGAAATGCTATAAAATATTGAGTTGTTCATTTTTCTAACTGACTGTAATTTTTTTTTTCTTGTACGCTGAAATGCTCCTGATGGAGCTATCAAAAATTGCCGACGACAAAGATTATTTCACTTCATCGTGGCGGGGTATTGGTTAAAGTTTTCAACTAGCAATAATCACACCTCGGGAGACCCTCATTGGTTATGATATTGCCACTGCGCAAAGCTAAATTATAATCAGAAAAGCAAGTCTACTTAAGCATTTGCTGAATTCGTTCTGCTTGGACGTGTTGGACCAACAATTTCGTTCAGAAATATTCATTTAGATTACCCTAGGCAAATTTTAATTTCCATCTCCCATTGGACTAATACCAACAGGGGACAGTTCATTACATACATGAAATAATTTTTGTCTTAATATCGGGTCAAATACTTGAAATTCTGTAAATGTGTATTTTTCTTCCATACATTTCAACAACTTCCTGCACACACAAAAAAAGGGAGGGGGAATTTCAGGTTTTCATTCCAAATTGTTTTTCACATTATGAACTATTGAAGTGAGCGAGCATTACTTTCCAACCAAACAAAATTTATAGTTAATCTGCGTGTTGACGTGAAAAATCAGTTTTCAGTGCCGTGACCAGGATTCGAACCTGGGTTACTACGGATTCATATCTAGTAGGTACCACAACGTAGGGTCCTAACCACTAGACGATCACGGCCAATCCATTGGCCATGATGATTTATATTAAAGTAGCTAAACATGAATTTCATTACTTTGTTGTTTCTTCCCAGAAAGAAAATCTGATGCTTCGCGTATTCCCAAGCGGTCAACCCTACCGTTTACTAACGGGACCAGATTTAGTTCAACTTCCGGCAGATGACAAGAATTTTTCTTACATTTATAGTGTGTTCAGGGAACGGCGCGAACGCAGTCCCCCACTACCAAAAATTGTACTCCCGAGTTAATCACATTTGGATTAATCGCAAGGGTCAGCCCATCCTTAGTGCAATGGAAAGGCCTCGCCCTGGAGGAACCACCTTGGTGATCATGGTTGCCTCTGAGCCAGGTAAGTATGATTGTGGATGCTTTTTCACTTTGTTTAATACTTTGTATACAGCAGAACAATATTGACAAAGAGTGTTCAAGTATTTGACTGACGTTTAGAGAATACCACCCACTTTCTTTCATCGACTTGAATTACGAACTCGAGCAAAATATAGTAAATAAAGCTCAGTATTTATTTCATGGTCTTGATCTTTGCAAATACTTTTCAAGAAACAAATTGCTTGTTTTTTTTCATTTGGTCGTCCAATTGGCAAATAAGAAAATAAGAAAATCGACTTTTCATATGAAAATACACGCATCTTCATATTTTAAAAAAAAACATCACATCGAAAGATGAACAGTACTAATTAGTTAACACAATCAAGTACGTATTTTTTTATGCTTTTCTTGATATTACGAAAAAAATACAATTAGAAAAAATTACAAACATGTCTACATGACAGTTTTGCAATTATACATGGTCTTTTATTATACGGTGCTAAGACAATTTCTGTTTTATTCAATATGTTCTCCCTCATAGAGGGTGAGCCGATCCCGGAGGTACTGCAATACCGGGTCAACCCGTGGCGGGAGCAGTGCAAGCACTGTATTCCCACCGTATGCCAAAAATCAGTTTAATATTCTGGGGTCCATTTGAACCCGTATCAGATATTAAGCTGATAAGAACAGATACTACACTTTGATCTTAGCCAAAAGGCCGAGAAGCGATAATGTTACAAGGATTACTGCCCAAAATAACCACTGAGGTTCAACACATTTCCGGTGGTGTACGAAGAATACTCATATCACTCAAAACATTCAAGAAATGCTATAAAATATTGAGTTGTTCATTTTTCCAGACGCGACCACTTGATGCTTATAAAGTTCATTTTCATTTGTTTTATTATGCTCATACTGTATTAAGGGAGATACAATTTACGCTGAAGGCGTTGCAAATTTTACTCTCGTTATCACACTAGGTCCTTTTTTTTCAGAATATGGCTTTGCCACGCCACCTGACGACAAAAGCTCTGAACGATAATTAATCATGATTAAATAACAATAACTAAAAGAATGCAATACGATCATAAAGTCATGACACATCCTCAAATTGACCAACCTCACTTTCACAATTTATTTTGCCATACAAGCAGATGATTTAAGGACACGAATACCTGGAATTATTATTAAGATTTATCTCTTTAGATTTTCAAGAATTTAAATTTGTTTTATCATCTCAACCACTCTGAACACGCTAGTTTCCTTCCGCTATTTCACATGGATTTAACGGAAACGGTCCTCAATGACTGTGTTTGATGCTGTCGAGACAGCTACACTCACAGCCTGTTTCACGCTCAGAAACCAGCGTCTTAACTCGTCATCGTGGGTTGAAAGGAGACAAGTTTCTGGTGGGAAACAAGTCAAGATATACTACAGAAATGATCCTGTGAAGTATGATCTTAAATGCAATGTTATTTTGCAGAACTCTAAATAAGGTTTGTACGATCAATGAGCTTTGGCGTAAATTACAGTGCATAGATCGATATTTCGGAATATTAAATTGAGATTTGCAATACTTGACGCACACAGTACATACATTGTCAGGTCTTGCATTTTGTTCATTTATTGAAACACCGAGAAGCTCTTTAATAGTTATAGAACAAGTGACGAGACCAATTTTGGACACAATAAAGAATCCGCGTGCTCATCAAATCAATTTATTACAGTAATGTATTATCGATTGAGAGCCCATTTATCAGCTGGGTGTTTGGCGTGCACCTATAATCCTGCTTCGGGGAGGCTTGGTAGAGTGGATGGCTTGAGTTTAGGAGCCCTGTTTCGTGATACCGCATGTTGATCAGGTGCCCGCACTAAGCTTGACATCAGCATGGATCTGCTAGAGGAATCTAGTAGGTGCAGGTTAGCTAAGGAGGAGCGTAGTGGGTCAGGAGGGAAACCTAGCAGCCAAAAGTTCCCGTGTTCGGCAGTAGTGGGATCGTGCCAGTGAGTGGGCGTCATGCAACAGCCTCAACAAAATAGCCAAACCTCTATCTTTTTTTTTGTCGTTAAAACTACCGAGATCAAACAAACATGCGTTCTACAATATATGGTATCATTAATCAAAGTCCCAGCAATACCCTTTTCAACTAATACCTAAAGAATACATTATATTCCATGTCTCATCTAACTTGGGGAGCAAAAATAAAATTACACCATGCCAACAGCATCCCGTATTCCCAAGCGGTCACCCATCCAAGTACTAACGGGACCCGACATAGCTTAACTTCCGGGAGCTGACGAGACCGGGTGAGTTCTATGTGGTATGGCCGTTGACATCAATTCAGTCGCCATTACCCGACCATATTCGCCTCTAAATCTAGTTCTAATGCTTGCTTACTTTCTGTTCGAAATACACACCAACCTTAGCCAAACAAACGAGGACATATAAGTACATTTGTCAATGGACAACCGAATATAAAATTTGATAATATTTCCAAACGCCACTATTTTTGGCTAACTGTCATTTTTAATTTTCTCGTTCCGGGGATGTCCGATCAATGAGCCAACAATCCAAGTGTCATAAGGCTAACGATTGCTTCCCTTACTTAGCTTGCGTTGCATAAGGATCTCAGAGTCAGAGAGATTAGATAGAGCTGCCCGAAGAAACCACCAACGTACAAGCCTCTCGGCTGTGCCGTGCGCTTCGCGCTTTACTTAGCTTGCGTTGCATAAGGATCTCAGAGCCAGAGAGATTAGATAGAGCTGCCCGAAGAAACCACCAACGTACAAGCCTCTCGGCTGTGCCGTGCGCTTCGCGCACGGCGTTTCAAATATCTTTCAGCAACAAAGAGGTTGGAGGACGTCTAGTAGCCTCTCGGCTGTGCCGTGCGCTTCGCGCACGGCGTTTCAAATATCTTTCAGCAACAAAGAGGTTGGAGGACGTCTAGTAGGCAATATCCAGTAAAAAATACGTTCCTTCCATTTTCAACTAATGCCAAAATAATACATTGTAGTCCATGTAGTATCACCCATCTTGGGAAGCACTTCAATTCAATTGGATTCACAAAAATAAAATAATTCCATGCCAACAGCATCCCGTATTCCCAAGCGGTCACCCATCCAAGTACTAACGGGACCCGACATAGCTTAACTTCCGGGAGCTGACGAGACCGGGTGAGTTCTATGTGGTATGGCCGTTGACATTAAACTAGACGCAATTACCCGACCATATTCGCCTCTAATCTATTACTTGTGCTTGAGATTTATCTTTTTGAAATACACACTAATCTTACCAAAACCACCGAAAAACTATCAGTTTGTCATTTTACAAATGTTGTCAGTATGTAGTAGTAGAATATCTTTGTTTCCGCATACAGACGTTTTTAATTTTTCATTTATTCAAAGTGCCCAATCAGAAGACCGGGCGTTAAAAAAATAAGTCATATAGACTCATCAATGCTCCTAACCACGGAAATCTTTAGTAAAAGGCGAAAGATTTATCCGGGTATTGATTAGAAACCAGAGTAAATAACAGTGGTATGCCTTGTATTTATATTCATTTCAAAATTTTGAAGTGCGCTTGTAAGGTTTTTTTTCGAAACATGCGTTTACATATCAAAATCCTTGTGCAATTCTTTATCAATGGGTACAGTTATTTTAAAGTAAATATCATGTATAAAGCTCGTTAACATGTTTTTGAACGAAACAGTTGTGCGCAGTGTTATTTTTGAAAAAAATGAACGATCTTTATGGTACAAGCCCAACACGTAGGTGGTGGGATCAGATGTTTACCCCGACATTCACCCTACAGCGGTTAACAATTTATTGAACTTCCCCTTTAAACATGGTGGAATCTTTTCACCTTGTCATTTGGAATCACCTTTTCAAATATTTTCCCCGTGTTCACAATGTTCCAACTGACTGATATTAATGGCCTTCAGCGAACGAATTAATCAGCCTTGTCTGACGTGCAATACCAACTAAATGGAAACAAAAATCACTTATACGATTTCACTTTCACCGTTTAATGTTATAAACACACTATGCAACACTCCAATTTTTCTAACTGACTGTAATTTTTTTTTTCTTGTACGCTGAAATGCTCCTGATGGAGCTATCAAAAATTGCCGACGACAAAGATTATTTCACTTCATCGTGGCGGGGTATTGGTTAAAGTTTTCAACTAGCAATAATCACACCTCGGGAGACCCTCATTGGTTATGATATTGCCACTGCGCAAAGCTAAATTATAATCAGAAAAGCAAGTCTACTTAAGCATTTGCTGAATTCGTTCTGCTTGGACGTGTTGGACCAACAATTTCGTTCAGAAATATTCATTTAGATTACCCTAGGCAAATTTTAATTTCCATCTCCCATTGGACTAATACCAACAGGGGACAGTTCATTACATACATGAAATAATTTTTGTCTTAATATCGGGTCAAATACTTGAAATTCTGTAAATGTGTATTTTTCTTCCATACATTTCAACAACTTCCTGCACACACAAAAAAAGGGAGGGGGAATTTCAGGTTTTCATTCCAAATTGTTTTTCACATTATGAACTATTGAAGTGAGCGAGCATTACTTTCCAACCAAACAAAATTTATAGTTAATCTGCGTGTTGACGTGAAAAATCAGTTTTCAGTGCCGTGACCAGGATTCGAACCTGGGTTACTACGGATTCATATCTAGTAGGTACCACAACGTAGGGTCCTAACCACTAGACGATCACGGCCAATCCATTGGCCATGATGATTTATATTAAAGTAGCTAAACATGAATTTCATTACTTTGTTGTTTCTTCCCAGAAAGAAAATCTGATGCTTCGCGTATTCCCAAGCGGTCAACCCTACCGTTTACTAACGGGACCAGATTTAGTTCAACTTCCGGCAGATGACAAGAATTTTTCTTACATTTATAGTGTGTTCAGGGAACGGCGCGAACGCAGTCCCCCACTACCAAAAATTGTACTCCCGAGTTAATCACATTTGGATTAATCGCAAGGGTCAGCCCATCCTTAGTGCAATGGAAAGGCCTCGCCCTGGAGGAACCACCTTGGTGATCATGGTTGCCTCTGAGCCAGGTAAGTATGATTGTGGATGCTTTTTCACTTTGTTTAATACTTTGTATACAGCAGAACAATATTGACAAAGAGTGTTCAAGTATTTGACTGACGTTTAGAGAATACCACCCACTTTCTTTCATCGACTTGAATTACGAACTCGAGCAAAATATAGTAAATAAAGCTCAGTATTTATTTCATGGTCTTGATCTTTGCAAATACTTTTCAAGAAACAAATTGCTTGTTTTTTTTCATTTGGTCGTCCAATTGGCAAATAAGAAAATAAGAAAATCGACTTTTCATATGAAAATACACGCATCTTCATATTTTAAAAAAAAACATCACATCGAAAGATGAACAGTACTAATTAGTTAACACAATCAAGTACGTATTTTTTTATGCTTTTCTTGATATTACGAAAAAAATACAATTAGAAAAAATTACAAACATGTCTACATGACAGTTTTGCAATTATACATGGTCTTTTATTATACGGTGCTAAGACAATTTCTGTTTTATTCAATATGTTCTCCCTCATAGAGGGTGAGCCGATCCCGGAGGTACTGCAATACCGGGTCAACCCGTGGCGGGAGCAGTGCAAGCACTGTATTCCCACCGTATGCCAAAAATCAGTTTAATATTCTGGGGTCCATTTGAACCCGTATCAGATATTAATTTGATAAGAACAGATACTACACTTTGATCTTAGCCAAAAGGCCGAGAAGCGATAATGTTACAAGGATTACTGCCCAAAATAACCACTGAGGTTCAACACATTTCCGGTGGTGTACGAAGAATACTCATATCACTCAAAACATTCAAGAAATGCTATAAAATATTGAGTTGTTCATTTTTCCAGACGCGACCACTTGATGCTTATAAAGTTCATTTTCATTTGTTTTATTATGCTCATACTGTATTAAGGGAGATACAATTTACGCTGAAGGCGTTGCAAATTTTACTCTCGTTATCACACTAGGTCCTTTTTTTTCAGAATATGGCTTTGCCACGCCACCTGACGACAAAAGCTCTGAACGATAATTAATCATGATTAAATAACAATAACTAAAAGAATGCAATACGATCATAAAGTCATGACACATCCTCAAATTGACCAACCTCACTTTCACAATTTATTTTGCCATACAAGCAGATGATTTAAGGACACGAATACCTGGAATTATTATTAAGATTTATCTCTTTAGATTTTCAAGAATTTAAATTTGTTTTATCATCTCAACCACTCTGAACACGCTAGTTTCCTTCCGCTATTTCACATGGATTTAACGGAAACGGTCCTCAATGACTGTGTTTGATGCTGTCGAGACAGCTACACTCACAGCCTGTTTCACGCTCAGAAACCAGCGTCTTAACTCGTCATCGTGGGTTGAAAGGAGACAAGTTTCTGGTGGGAAACAAGTCAAGATATACTACAGAAATGATCCTGTGAAGTATGATCTTAAATGCAATGTTATTTTGCAGAACTCTAAATAAGGTTTGTACGATCAATGAGCTTTGGCGTAAATTACAGTGCATAGATCGATATTTCGGAATATTAAATTGAGATTTGCAATACTTGACGCACACAGTACATACATTGTCAGGTCTTGCATTTTGTTCATTTATTGAAACACCGAGAAGCTCTTTAATAGTTATAGAACAAGTGACGAGACCAATTTTGGACACAATAAAGAATCCGCGTGCTCATCAAATCAATTTATTACAGTAATGTATTATCGATTGAGAGCCCATTTATCAGCTGGGTGTTTGGCGTGCACCTATAATCCTGCTTCGGGGAGGCTTGGTAGAGTGGATGGCTTGAGTTTAGGAGCCCTGTTTCGTGATACCGCATGTTGATCAGGTGCCCGCACTAAGCTTGACATCAGCATGGATCTGCTAGAGGAATCTAGTAGGTGCAGGTTAGCTAAGGAGGAGCGTAGTGGGTCAGGAGGGAAACCTAGCAGCCAAAAGTTCCCGTGTTCGGCAGTAGTGGGATCGTGCCAGTGAGTGGGCGTCATGCAACAGCCTCAACAAAATAGCCAAACCTCTATCTTTTTTTTTGTCGTTAAAACTACCGAGATCAAACAAACATGCGTTCTACAATATATGGTATCATTAATCAAAGTCCCAGCAATACCCTTTTCAACTAATACCTAAAGAATACATTATATTCCATGTCTCATCTAACTTGGGGAGCAAAAATAAAATTACACCATGCCAACAGCATCCCGTATTCCCAAGCGGTCACCCATCCAAGTACTAACGGGACCCGACATAGCTTAACTTCCGGGAGCTGACGAGACCGGGTGAGTTCTATGTGGTATGGCCGTTGACATCAATTCAGTCGCCATTACCCGACCATATTCGCCTCTAAATCTAGTTCTAATGCTTGCTTACTTTCTGTTCGAAATACACACCAACCTTAGCCAAACAAACGAGGACATATAAGTACATTTGTCAATGGACAACCGAATATAAAATTTGATAATATTTCCAAACGCCACTATTTTTGGCTAACTGTCATTTTTAATTTTCTCGTTCCGGGGATGTCCGATCAATGAGCCAACAATCCAAGTGTCATAAGGCTAACGATTGCTTCCCTTACTTAGCTTGCGTTGCATAAGGATCTCAGAGTCAGAGAGATTAGATAGAGCTGCCCGAAGAAACCACCAACGTACAAGCCTCTCGGCTGTGCCGTGCGCTTCGCGCTTTACTTAGCTTGCGTTGCATAAGGATCTCAGAGCCAGAGAGATTAGATAGAGCTGCCCGAAGAAACCACCAACGTACAAGCCTCTCGGCTGTGCCGTGCGCTTCGCGCACGGCGTTTCAAATATCTTTCAGCAACAAAGAGGTTGGAGGACGTCTAGTAGCCTCTCGGCTGTGCCGTGCGCTTCGCGCACGGCGTTTCAAATATCTTTCAGCAACAAAGAGGTTGGAGGACGTCTAGTAGGCAATATCCAGTAAAAAATACGTTCCTTCCATTTTCAACTAATGCCAAAATAATACATTGTAGTCCATGTAGTATCACCCATCTTGGGAAGCACTTCAATTCAATTGGATTCACAAAAATAAAATAATTCCATGCCAACAGCATCCCGTATTCCCAAGCGGTCACCCATCCAAGTACTAACGGGACCCGACATAGCTTAACTTCCGGGAGCTGACGAGACCGGGTGAGTTCTATGTGGTATGGCCGTTGACATTAAACTAGACGCAATTACCCGACCATATTCGCCTCTAATCTATTACTTGTGCTTGAGATTTATCTTTTTGAAATACACACTAATCTTACCAAAACCACCGAAAAACTATCAGTTTGTCATTTTACAAATGTTGTCAGTATGTAGTAGTAGAATATCTTTGTTTCCGCATACAGACGTTTTTAATTTTTCATTTATTCAAAGTGCCCAATCAGAAGACCGGGCGTTAAAAAAATAAGTCATATAGACTCATCAATGCTCCTAACCACGGAAATCTTTAGTAAAAGGCGAAAGATTTATCCGGATATTGATTAGAAACCAGAGTAAATAACAGTGGTATGCCTTGTATTTATATTCATTTCAAAATTTTGAAGTGCGCTTGTAAGGTTTTTTTTCGAAACATGCGTTTACATATCAAAATCCTTGTGCAATTCTTTATCAATGGGTACAGTTATTTTAAAGTAAATATCATGTATAAAGCTCGTTAACATGTTTTTGAACGAAACAGTTGTGCGCAGTGTTATTTTTGAAAAAAATGAACGATCTTTATGGTACAAGCCCAACACGTAGGTGGTGGGATCAGATGTTTACCCCGACATTCACCCTACAGCGGTTAACAATTTATTGAACTTCCCCTTTAAACATGGTGGAATCTTTTCACCTTGTCATTTGGAATCACCTTTTCAAATATTTTCCCCGTGTTCACAATGTTCCAACTGACTGATATTAATGGCCTTCAGCGAACGAATTAATCAGCCTTGTCTGACGTGCAATACCAACTAAATGGAAACAAAAATCACTTATACGATTTCACTTTCACCGTTTAATGTTATAAACACACTATGCAACACTCCAATTTTTCTAACTGACTGTAATTTTTTTTTTCTTGTACGCTGAAATGCTCCTGATGGAGCTATCAAAAATTGCCGACGACAAAGATTATTTCACTTCATCGTGGCGGGGTATTGGTTAAAGTTTTCAACTAGCAATAATCACACCTCGGGAGACCCTCATTGGTTATGATATTGCCACTGCGCAAAGCTAAATTATAATCAGAAAAGCAAGTCTACTTAAGCATTTGCTGAATTCGTTCTGCTTGGACGTGTTGGACCAACAATTTCGTTCAGAAATATTCATTTAGATTACCCTAGGCAAATTTTAATTTCCATCTCCCATTGGACTAATACCAACAGGGGACAGTTCATTACATACATGAAATAATTTTTGTCTTAATATCGGGTCAAATACTTGAAATTCTGTAAATGTGTATTTTTCTTCCATACATTTCAACAACTTCCTGCACACACAAAAAAAGGGAGGGGGAATTTCAGGTTTTCATTCCAAATTGTTTTTCACATTATGAACTATTGAAGTGAGCGAGCATTACTTTCCAACCAAACAAAATTTATAGTTAATCTGCGTGTTGACGTGAAAAATCAGTTTTCAGTGCCGTGACCAGGATTCGAACCTGGGTTACTACGGATTCATATCTAGTAGGTACCACAACGTAGGGTCCTAACCACTAGACGATCACGGCCAATCCATTGGCCATGATGATTTATATTAAAGTAGCTAAACATGAATTTCATTACTTTGTTGTTTCTTCCCAGAAAGAAAATCTGATGCTTCGCGTATTCCCAAGCGGTCAACCCTACCGTTTACTAACGGGACCAGATTTAGTTCAACTTCCGGCAGATGACAAGAATTTTTCTTACATTTATAGTGTGTTCAGGGAACGGCGCGAACGCAGTCCCCCACTACCAAAAATTGTACTCCCGAGTTAATCACATTTGGATTAATCGCAAGGGTCAGCCCATCCTTAGTGCAATGGAAAGGCCTCGCCCTGGAGGAACCACCTTGGTGATCATGGTTGCCTCTGAGCCAGGTAAGTATGATTGTGGATGCTTTTTCACTTTGTTTAATACTTTGTATACAGCAGAACAATATTGACAAAGAGTGTTCAAGTATTTGACTGACGTTTAGAGAATACCACCCACTTTCTTTCATCGACTTGAATTACGAACTCGAGCAAAATATAGTAAATAAAGCTCAGTATTTATTTCATGGTCTTGATCTTTGCAAATACTTTTCAAGAAACAAATTGCTTGTTTTTTTTCATTTGGTCGTCCAATTGGCAAATAAGAAAATAAGAAAATCGACTTTTCATATGAAAATACACGCATCTTCATATTTAAAAAAAAAACATCACATCGAAAGATGAACAGTACTAATTAGTTAACACAATCAAGTACGTATTTTTTTATGCTTTTCTTGATATTACGAAAAAAATACAATTAGAAAAAATTACAAACATGTCTACATGACAGTTTTGCAATTATACATGGTCTTTTATTATACGGTGCTAAGACAATTTCTGTTTTATTCAATATGTTCTCCCTCATAGAGGGTGAGCCGATCCCGGAGGTACTGCAATACCGGGTCAACCCGTGGCGGGAGCAGTGCAAGCACTGTATTCCCACCGTATGCCAAAAATCAGTTTAATATTCTGGGGTCCATTTGAACCCGTATCAGATATTAAGCTGATAAGAACAGATTTTATGCATTGTATTTTCCAAAGGACTGGGAATAAACATATATACAATGATTTATTTTAATTGAGTTTGAAGGGAAAAAGTTCGCGAGACGACGTGTCAACGCTACGTTAAAAAACCCTTAGTTTGAGGAAGAGGGAGGACTTGCGCCCTCTTCTGCTTCTTCTTCTTCGGGTTCGGGATCGCTTGCTTCGGTCTGGTATGCCAGGTGTTTGGCTATGATTTGGGTTGTTCCTTGGATGGCCAGTAGTTTCATCTTCTTCTTGAGGCTCTGCCATTTTCTACCCGAGAATCCCAGGGCAAGACATATCTCATCGTTGCTTGGGAGCCAGGACCCTAGTGAACCAACCACGAGAGGGAGTACCACACCAAGGTGTTTGTACTTTTCAATTTTCCTTGCCTGTGCCTTCTCGAGTCCATCCGCGCTGCTGAGTGGAACCGTGACGTCGATGATGATGGGAGGGTTGGTGGAAGTGACCACCAGGTCTGGTCTGAGTCCGGAGTTGTCCACGGCGAGGTTGACGGAGACGGTGTGGCCAAGTTTCTCCGTTTCCTCCGCTATCAGTCCTAAGATAGAATTATGACGATTAATAGAAAGAGCGGAGTTTACCTGGCACCCACAAACAACATGGTCTGTGGTTTCCAGCTTCGTACAACCTAGTCGACAGGTTTTGACTGTCGACTTTGATCCTGGGCCACCTCGGACTGGCAGTATCCCTAGTCTAGCCTTGTGGAGAAAGTGCCATTCCTGGAAGGACAGTGGCGTTCGGCATGATAAGAGACCTGCGTTCTCCTTGGCCATGTCAAGAGCTAATCCGGTTGCCGTCTTTCCTTGTTGAGCTGACAGGAGTCT
This sequence comes from Daphnia pulicaria, assembly GCF_021234035.1. Lineage (NCBI taxonomy): Eukaryota > Metazoa > Arthropoda > Branchiopoda > Diplostraca > Daphniidae > Daphnia > Daphnia pulicaria. The sequence continues at coordinate 36,270,223 of NC_060913.1, forward strand.
GCTGGTCCACCTTTGCCTCATCGCGGTCCGGAGTCCTCTGACTGCCTTGATGGAGATTGTGGAGATGTCATCGGCGATAACTTTGCTGTACTCTTCGCCGGATACATCAATCCTTATCCTCTTCAAACAGCCCGAGGCCTTCCTTGCGCGGGTCCAAAGGTTCATCGATGCTCCTCCATGTCTGATTGCTCCAAGTCCCTTTTCCATGGAACCTGCCAAGTACTCGTTAATAGGAAGTGGAAAGGGGACCTCGTTCCTGCCGTATCCCAATTTGATGGTTTCTTCTAGTTGTGCCATTGCCACTTCACTGACGTTCTTGTCTTTGCTATCTAGGAGTTGCAGTGCTCTTGCCAGGGTCCAAATGTCAGCCTCGTCTGTGAGGGGGAGAACTCCAAGTCCTCCCACGCGGCGATCTGAGTAGAAAAAAGCAGTGTTAGCGGACATAGGGACACAGGCTACCTTGCGAAGAAAATCTCTGCAGGCGACGTCCAGGTCGTAGAGGGATCTTTTCTCGACTCTTCCCGATGCGAGGTGGTGGGAAAGTGATGGGAGTAGTACACTTCTGTACACTTCCAGCTTTTGCCAGGGAGCCAAACCGGAGTCGCCAATCTTTATCAAATTTCCGAGAAGTGACGTGGTGGGTCGGAAGGTTAGTCGTGAGCCTATTGGAGTCCCTAGATAGTTTTCCTGTTCGTCCTCGGCTAGGGCCCTTATTTGGGAGTCTCCAAGTTTCAGTGGGTTATCTACAGAAGATTTGCCGTTAATGAGTGTGAGTGACGTGCATTTTTTAGGATTAAATCTCAAGCCGAGTGAGGTTGCCGTGTTCTCGGTGGCATTGAGAGTTCCCTGGATTTCGCTGACTGAAGATCCTGCGATGGCAATGTCGTCTGCGTAGGACGAAGTGGACACTCTTGACTGGTAGACTGCGAACCCGTTGTTGTTTGATTTTACTGTCCTGATGATCGGTTCTGCCGCCAGATTGAAGACGACGCTGCTTAATGGATCTCCTTGTCGCACTCCGGCTGTTGGATGGATTTGAACTGAGTCTTGTCCGACGGCAAAGTCCATGATGTTGTTTGAGTAGATATCGGTCAGAATGCGGCGAAGTTCGTCTGGTATCGGAAGGCTTTCGAACAGGCTGTTCAGTATCGGATGAGGTATTGATCCGAATGCGTTGGTGAGATCGAGCCAAGCAATCACCAGCTTCCTTTTTGACTGTTTCGCCTGCTCAATCACAGTGTGGAGTATGTGGGTGTGCTCTTGGATACCCCTAACTCCTGGAAGGAATCCCTTTTGTTCTGGAGAAATCCATCCTAGTCTCGTGGCGGTGGCCATTATCCTGGACGATATTATACCCGAAAATATCTTGTACATGGTTGGTAGTAAGGATATTGGCCTGAAGTTCCCATAATCAGAGGGATCTCCTTTCTTGAAGATAGGGACGGTTCGAGATGTTTTCCAGCAGGCTGGGATACCCAGAGACCACACCGCCTGGTAAATGGTTGCTAGGAGCTCGCCATTACCGTCAAGAGACCGGAGGTGGTGATATTCAAGGCCATCCCTTCCTGGAGCAGTGTTAGCAGCTTTACCGAGTTTAAGCTTGATTTCGCTAAGACTGGGGGGAGCTGAGAGTAGCCTGATGTCGTCATCGGTCGTCTGTTTCCAATCACAGTGGTCGAATTGAGCACGGGCTGACTCCACTTGCTCCTGAGAAGGAGCTGGCTGACAGTAGGTTTTTTTCAAAAATGCAGTCGCTGTTTCTTTTGTTCCAGAATATCCAGTTGATTCTTCTTCGAGAATTTTCCTGACAGCCCTGCGGGGATACAAAGAAAATAGACGTTGAATTTTGCTCTTTTGGTCGTTTTGGGTTTGTTTGGATCTTCTGATTCTTTGTTGCTGGCGGTTTTGGCTTCGCTTTCGGTGGGCGTCTGGTGGCTTCTTTGGAGGGGGCGGTCGTTTCTGAGAAGAGGTCGAGTCTTCCGGTGTGGCAGAAAGTTTTAGCCACTCGGCACTGCACTTAGTGAGGGTGGAGTCGAGGCACTGTACCGTGTTGCAAGCCTCTATCCTAACACCCCAAACACTCCTAAACGCCTCTAGTGGACACACCGCGTCACCGGGAGCTACCAATCTACCAAGCTGGCTGGGAGATGAGGCTGGAGACTCGTAAGAGGAATCATTGTTGTTGGAAGATTTTGATGAAGACGGAGAATTGAAAGAGGAAATTGATGAGTCAAGGGATTCACTGTTTTCTGAGATTATGTTTGGAGTAGAAGGACTCGAGCGTTGAGTGGACAAGTCTTTGGAGGTGTTTGATGCAGAAGAAGAAGAAGAAGATGAAACTGGAGAAGCTGGAGAGGAAGAGGAGGGGACGGGTGAGGTCCCCTCTCCTTCTGTGTTGTTCGGAGTATTGCGTCTCGAAGCAACAATTGGGGTGTGACAAGAGGTGGTTGACAGTTCAAGATTGATAATTCTGAAAAACTCTCTATTAGAAATGTTAGGAGGGACTACTTTGATCTTAGCCAAAAGGCCGAGAGCGATGCCAAAAATCAGTTTAATATTCTGGGGTCCATTTGAACCCGTATCAGATATTAAGCTGATAAGAACAGATACTACACTTTGATCTTAGCCAAAAGGCCGAGAAGCGATAATGTTACAAGGATTACTGCCCAAAATAACCACTGAGGTTCAACACATTTCCGGTGGTGTACGAAGAATACTCATATCACTCAAAACATTCAAGAAATGCTATAAAATATTGAGTTGTTCATTTTTCCAGACGCGACCACTTGATGCTTATAAAGTTCATTTTCATTTGTTTTATTATGCTCATACTGTATTAAGGGAGATACAATTTACGCTGAAGGCGTTGCAAATTTTACTCTCGTTATCACACTAGGTCCTTTTTTTTCAGAATATGGCTTTGCCACGCCACCTGACGACAAAAGCTCTGAACGATAATTAATCATGATTAAATAACAATAACTAAAAGAATGCAATACGATCATAAAGTCATGACACATCCTCAAATTGACCAACCTCACTTTCACAATTTATTTTGCCATACAAGCAGATGATTTAAGGACACGAATACCTGGAATTATTATTAAGATTTATCTCTTTAGATTTTCAAGAATTTAAATTTGTTTTATCATCTCAACCACTCTGAACACGCTAGTTTCCTTCCGCTATTTCACATGGATTTAACGGAAACGGTCCTCAATGACTGTGTTTGATGCTGTCGAGACAGCTACACTCACAGCCTGTTTCACGCTCAGAAACCAGCGTCTTAACTCGTCATCGTGGGTTGAAAGGAGACAAGTTTCTGGTGGGAAACAAGTCAAGATATACTACAGAAATGATCCTGTGAAGTATGATCTTAAATGCAATGTTATTTTGCAGAACTCTAAATAAGGTTTGTACGATCAATGAGCTTTGGCGTAAATTACAGTGCATAGATCGATATTTCGGAATATTAAATTGAGATTTGCAATACTTGACGCACACAGTACATACATTGTCAGGTCTTGCATTTTGTTCATTTATTGAAACACCGAGAAGCTCTTTAATAGTTATAGAACAAGTGACGAGACCAATTTTGGACACAATAAAGAATCCGCGTGCTCATCAAATCAATTTATTACAGTAATGTATTATCGATTGAGAGCCCATTTATCAGCTGGGTGTTTGGCGTGCACCTATAATCCTGCTTCGGGGAGGCTTGGTAGAGTGGATGGCTTGAGTTTAGGAGCCCTGTTTCGTGATACCGCATGTTGATCAGGTGCCCGCACTAAGCTTGACATCAGCATGGATCTGCTAGAGGAATCTAGTAGGTGCAGGTTAGCTAAGGAGGAGCGTAGTGGGTCAGGAGGGAAACCTAGCAGCCAAAAGTTCCCGTGTTCGGCAGTAGTGGGATCGTGCCAGTGAGTGGGCGTCATGCAACAGCCTCAACAAAATAGCCAAACCTCTATCTTTTTTTTTGTCGTTAAAACTACCGAGATCAAACAAACATGCGTTCTACAATATATGGTATCATTAATCAAAGTCCCAGCAATACCCTTTTCAACTAATACCTAAAGAATACATTATATTCCATGTCTCATCTAACTTGGGGAGCAAAAATAAAATTACACCATGCCAACAGCATCCCGTATTCCCAAGCGGTCACCCATCCAAGTACTAACGGGACCCGACATAGCTTAACTTCCGGGAGCTGACGAGACCGGGTGAGTTCTATGTGGTATGGCCGTTGACATCAATTCAGTCGCCATTACCCGACCATATTCGCCTCTAAATCTAGTTCTAATGCTTGCTTACTTTCTGTTCGAAATACACACCAACCTTAGCCAAACAAACGAGGACATATAAGTACATTTGTCAATGGACAACCGAATATAAAATTTGATAATATTTCCAAACGCCACTATTTTTGGCTAACTGTCATTTTTAATTTTCTCGTTCCGGGGATGTCCGATCAATGAGCCAACAATCCAAGTGTCATAAGGCTAACGATTGCTTCCCTTACTTAGCTTGCGTTGCATAAGGATCTCAGAGTCAGAGAGATTAGATAGAGCTGCCCGAAGAAACCACCAACGTACAAGCCTCTCGGCTGTGCCGTGCGCTTCGCGCTTTACTTAGCTTGCGTTGCATAAGGATCTCAGAGCCAGAGAGATTAGATAGAGCTGCCCGAAGAAACCACCAACGTACAAGCCTCTCGGCTGTGCCGTGCGCTTCGCGCACGGCGTTTCAAATATCTTTCAGCAACAAAGAGGTTGGAGGACGTCTAGTAGCCTCTCGGCTGTGCCGTGCGCTTCGCGCACGGCGTTTCAAATATCTTTCAGCAACAAAGAGGTTGGAGGACGTCTAGTAGGCAATATCCAGTAAAAAATACGTTCCTTCCATTTTCAACTAATGCCAAAATAATACATTGTAGTCCATGTAGTATCACCCATCTTGGGAAGCACTTCAATTCAATTGGATTCACAAAAATAAAATAATTCCATGCCAACAGCATCCCGTATTCCCAAGCGGTCACCCATCCAAGTACTAACGGGACCCGACATAGCTTAACTTCCGGGAGCTGACGAGACCGGGTGAGTTCTATGTGGTATGGCCGTTGACATTAAACTAGACGCAATTACCCGACCATATTCGCCTCTAATCTATTACTTGTGCTTGAGATTTATCTTTTTGAAATACACACTAATCTTACCAAAACCACCGAAAAACTATCAGTTTGTCATTTTACAAATGTTGTCAGTATGTAGTAGTAGAATATCTTTGTTTCCGCATACAGACGTTTTTAATTTTTCATTTATTCAAAGTGCCCAATCAGAAGACCGGGCGTTAAAAAAATAAGTCATATAGACTCATCAATGCTCCTAACCACGGAAATCTTTAGTAAAAGGCGAAAGATTTATCCGGGTATTGATTAGAAACCAGAGTAAATAACAGTGGTATGCCTTGTATTTATATTCATTTCAAAATTTTGAAGTGCGCTTGTAAGGTTTTTTTTCGAAACATGCGTTTACATATCAAAATCCTTGTGCAATTCTTTATCAATGGGTACAGTTATTTTAAAGTAAATATCATGTATAAAGCTCGTTAACATGTTTTTGAACGAAACAGTTGTGCGCAGTGTTATTTTTGAAAAAAATGAACGATCTTTATGGTACAAGCCCAACACGTAGGTGGTGGGATCAGATGTTTACCCCGACATTCACCCTACAGCGGTTAACAATTTATTGAACTTCCCCTTTAAACATGGTGGAATCTTTTCACCTTGTCATTTGGAATCACCTTTTCAAATATTTTCCCCGTGTTCACAATGTTCCAACTGACTGATATTAATGGCCTTCAGCGAACGAATTAATCAGCCTTGTCTGACGTGCAATACCAACTAAATGGAAACAAAAATCACTTATACGATTTCACTTTCACCGTTTAATGTTATAAACACACTATGCAACACTCCAATTTTTCTAACTGACTGTAATTTTTTTTTTCTTGTACGCTGAAATGCTCCTGATGGAGCTATCAAAAATTGCCGACGACAAAGATTATTTCACTTCATCGTGGCGGGGTATTGGTTAAAGTTTTCAACTAGCAATAATCACACCTCGGGAGACCCTCATTGGTTATGATATTGCCACTGCGCAAAGCTAAATTATAATCAGAAAAGCAAGTCTACTTAAGCATTTGCTGAATTCGTTCTGCTTGGACGTGTTGGACCAACAATTTCGTTCAGAAATATTCATTTAGATTACCCTAGGCAAATTTTAATTTCCATCTCCCATTGGACTAATACCAACAGGGGACAGTTCATTACATACATGAAATAATTTTTGTCTTAATATCGGGTCAAATACTTGAAATTCTGTAAATGTGTATTTTTCTTCCATACATTTCAACAACTTCCTGCACACACAAAAAAAGGGAGGGGGAATTTCAGGTTTTCATTCCAAATTGTTTTTCACATTATGAACTATTGAAGTGAGCGAGCATTACTTTCCAACCAAACAAAATTTATAGTTAATCTGCGTGTTGACGTGAAAAATCAGTTTTCAGTGCCGTGACCAGGATTCGAACCTGGGTTACTACGGATTCATATCTAGTAGGTACCACAACGTAGGGTCCTAACCACTAGACGATCACGGCCAATCCATTGGCCATGATGATTTATATTAAAGTAGCTAAACATGAATTTCATTACTTTGTTGTTTCTTCCCAGAAAGAAAATCTGATGCTTCGCGTATTCCCAAGCGGTCAACCCTACCGTTTACTAACGGGACCAGATTTAGTTCAACTTCCGGCAGATGACAAGAATTTTTCTTACATTTATAGTGTGTTCAGGGAACGGCGCGAACGCAGTCCCCCACTACCAAAAATTGTACTCCCGAGTTAATCACATTTGGATTAATCGCAAGGGTCAGCCCATCCTTAGTGCAATGGAAAGGCCTCGCCCTGGAGGAACCACCTTGGTGATCATGGTTGCCTCTGAGCCAGGTAAGTATGATTGTGGATGCTTTTTCACTTTGTTTAATACTTTGTATACAGCAGAACAATATTGACAAAGAGTGTTCAAGTATTTGACTGACGTTTAGAGAATACCACCCACTTTCTTTCATCGACTTGAATTACGAACTCGAGCAAAATATAGTAAATAAAGCTCAGTATTTATTTCATGGTCTTGATCTTTGCAAATACTTTTCAAGAAACAAATTGCTTGTTTTTTTTCATTTGGTCGTCCAATTGGCAAATAAGAAAATAAGAAAATCGACTTTTCATATGAAAATACACGCATCTTCATATTTTAAAAAAAAACATCACATCGAAAGATGAACAGTACTAATTAGTTAACACAATCAAGTACGTATTTTTTTATGCTTTTCTTGATATTACGAAAAAAATACAATTAGAAAAAATTACAAACATGTCTACATGACAGTTTTGCAATTATACATGGTCTTTTATTATACGGTGCTAAGACAATTTCTGTTTTATTCAATATGTTCTCCCTCATAGAGGGTGAGCCGATCCCGGAGGTACTGCAATACCGGGTCAACCCGTGGCGGGAGCAGTGCAAGCACTGTATTCCCACCGTATGCCAAAAATCAGTTTAATATTCTGGGGTCCATTTGAACCCGTATCAGATATTAAGCTGATAAGAACAGATTTTATGCATTGTATTTTCCAAAGGACTGGGAATAAACATATATACAATGATTTATTTTAATTGAGTTTGAAGGGAAAAAGTTCGCGAGACGACGTGTCAACGCTACGTTAAAAAACCCTTAGTTTGAGGAAGAGGGAGGACTTGCGCCCTCTTCTGCTTCTTCTTCTTCGGGTTCGGGATCGCTTGCTTCGGTCTGGTATGCCAGGTGTTTGGCTATGATTTGGGTTGTTCCTTGGATGGCCAGTAGTTTCATCTTCTTCTTGAGGCTCTGCCATTTTCTACCCGAGAATCCCAGGGCAAGACATATCTCATCGTTGCTTGGGAGCCAGGACCCTAGTGAACCAACCACGAGAGGGAGTACCACACCAAGGTGTTTGTACTTTTCAATTTTCCTTGCCTGTGCCTTCTCGAGTCCATCCGCGCTGCTGAGTGGAACCGTGACGTCGATGATGATGGGAGGGTTGGTGGAAGTGACCACCAGGTCTGGTCTGAGTCCGGAGTTGTCCACGGCGAGGTTGACGGAGACGGTGTGGCCAAGTTTCTCCGTTTCCTCCGCTATCAGTCCTAAGATAGAATTATGACGATTAATAGAAAGAGCGGAGTTTACCTGGCACCCACAAACAACATGGTCTGTGGTTTCCAGCTTCGTACAACCTAGTCGACAGGTTTTGACTGTCGACTTTGATCCTGGGCCACCTCGGACTGGCAGTATCCCTAGTCTAGCCTTGTGGAGAAAGTGCCATTCCTGGAAGGACAGTGGCGTTCGGCATGATAAGAGACCTGCGTTCTCCTTGGCCATGTCAAGAGCTAATCCGGTTGCCGTCTTTCCTTGTTGAGCTGACAGGAGTCTGCTGGTCCACCTTTGCCTCATCGCGGTCCGGAGTCCTCTGACTGCCTTGATGGAGATTGTGGAGATGTCATCGGCGATAACTTTGCTGTACTCTTCGCCGGATACATCAATCCTTATCCTCTTCAAACAGCCCGAGGCCTTCCTTGCGCGGGTCCAAAGGTTCATCGATGCTCCTCCATGTCTGATTGCTCCAAGTCCCTTTTCCATGGAACCTGCCAAGTACTCGTTAATAGGAAGTGGAAAGGGGACCTCGTTCCTGCCGTATCCCAATTTGATGGTTTCTTCTAGTTGTGCCATTGCCACTTCACTGACGTTCTTGTCTTTGCTATCTAGGAGTTGCAGTGCTCTTGCCAGGGTCCAAATGTCAGCCTCGTCTGTGAGGGGGAGAACTCCAAGTCCTCCCACGCGGCGATCTGAGTAGAAAAAAGCAGTGTTAGCGGACATAGGGACACAGGCTACCTTGCGAAGGAAATCTCTGCAGGCGACGTCCAGGTCGTAGAGGGATCTTTTCTCGACTCTTCCCGATGCAAGGTGGTGGGAAAGTGATGGGAGTAGTACACTTCTGTACACTTCCAGCTTTTGCCAGGGAGCCAAACCGGAGTCGCCAATCTTTATCAAATTTCCGAGAAGTGACGTGGTGGGTCGGAAGGTTAGTCGTGAGCCTAGTGGAGTCCCTAGATAGTTTTCCTGTTCGTCCTCGGCTAGGGCCCTTATTTGGGAGTCTCCGAGTTTCAGTGGGTTATCTACAGAAGATTTGCCATTAATGAGTGTGAGTGACGTGCATTTGTTAGGATTAAATCTCAAGCCGAGTGAGGTTGCCGTGTTCTCGGTGGCATTGAGAGTTCCCTGGATTTCGCTGACTGAAGATCCTGCGATGGCAATGTCGTCTGCATAGGACGAAGTGGACACTCTTGACTGGTAGACTGCAAACCCGTTGTTGTTTGATTTTACTGTCCTGATGATCGGTTCTGCCGCCAGATTGAAGACGACGCTGCTTAATGGATCTCCTTGTCGGACTCCGGCTGTTGGATGGATTTGAACTGAGTCTTGTCCGACGGCAAAGTCCATGATGTTGTTTGAGTAGATATCGGTCAGAATGCGGCGAAGTTCGTCTGGTATCGGGAGGCTTTCGAACAGGCTGTTCAGTATCGGATGAGGTATTGATCCGAATGCGTTGGTGAGATCGAGCCAAGCAATCACCAGCTTCCTTTTTGACTGTTTCGCCTGCTCGATCACTGTGTGGAGTATGTGGGTGTGCTCTTGGATACCCCTGACTCCTGGAAGGAATCCCTTTTGTTCTGGAGAAATCCATCCTAGTCTCGTGGCGGTGGCCATTATCCTGGACGATATTATACCCGAAAATATCTTGTACATGGTTGGTAGTAAGGATAATGGCCTGAAGTTTCCATAATCAGAGGGATCTCCTTTCTTGAAGATAGGGACGGTTCGAGATGTTTTCCAGCAGTCTGGGATACCCAGAGACCACACCGCCCGGTAAATGGTTGCTAGGAGCTCGCCATTACCGTCAAGAGACCGGAGGTGGCGATATTCAAGGCCATCCCTTCCTGGAGCAGTGTTAGCAGCTTTACCGAGTTTAAGCTTGATTTCGCTAAGACTGGGGGGAGCTGAGAGTAGCCTGATGTCGTCATCGGTCGTCTGCTTCCAATCACAGTGGTCGAATTGAGCACGGGCTGACTCCACTTGCTCCTGAGAAGGAGCTGGCTGACAGTAGGTTTCTTTCAAAAATGCAGTCGCTGTTTCTTTTGTTCCAGAATATCCAGTTGATTCTTCTTCGAGAATTTTCCTGACAGCCCTGCGGGGATACAAAGAAAATAGACGTTGAATTTTGCTCTTTTGGTCGTTTTGGGTTTGTTTGGATCTTCTGATTCTTTGTTGCTGGCGGTTTTGGCCTCGCTTTCGGTGGGCGTCTGGTGGCTTCTTTGGAGGGGGCGGTCGTTTCTGAGAAGAGGTCGAGTCTTCCGGTGTGGCAGAAAGTTTTAGCCACTCAGCACTGCACTTAGTGAGGGTGGAGTCGAGGCACTGTACCGTGTTGCAAGCCTCTATCCTAGCGCCCCAAACACTCCTAAACGCCTCTAGTGGACACACCGCGTCTCCGGGAGCTACCAATCTACCAAGCTGGCTGGGAGATGAGGCTGGAGATTCATAAGAGGAATCATTGTTGTTGGAAGATTTTGATGAAGACGGAGAATTGAAAGAGGAAATTGATGAGTCAAGAGATTCACTGTTTTCTGAGATTATGTTTGGAGTAGAAGGACTCGAGCGTTGAGTGGACAAGTCTTTGGAGGTGTTTGATGCAGAAGAAAAAGAAGAAGATGAAACTGGAGAAGCTGGAGAGGAAGAGGAGGGGACGGGTGAGGTCCCCTCTCCTTCTGTGTTGTTCGGAGTATTGCGTCTCGAAGCAACAGTGGGGGTGTGACAAGAGGTGGTTGACAGTTCAAGATTGATAATTCTGAAAAACTCTCTGTTGGAAATGTTAGGAGGGAGGGGGAGGAGGGGAACAGTTGGAGAATACGGTTTTGGCGTCTCTGTTAGATGTGTTTTGTAATGCGTTTTAATGAAGTATCCATCTCCATTTGCCTCGCATTTCCTACATTGCCATCTGCGGACTGTAGTGAGACCATGTACTCTAAACAGATGATGTTCAATGGACTGGAAAGCGACTGTTCCCTCACCCTTTGTGTGCCACTTGCATAAGGGGCATCGGCATGGGCCACCTGGATACATGAGCGTGACTTCATTACCCATAATTGTGGTTCCTTCCACAGTGATGCTCTCATCAAGTGCACCACAACCTTTCTCATGCCTTCTAGCAATGACAACATCGCTGGTCTCGTGATCGCACGAGTTGCATGTGTACATGGGAGCAACTCTTGCGTCATGTTTAGCGAACATGTGCCTGACCGAATCTTGGACTCGTGATCTTGACGAGTATTTTCCGATTTTGCAGAGAGAGCACTTAATCGTATCGGGCACAGGCCAAGGTAAGTAAATAGTTCCATCACAAGCTTGGAACTCGAAGAAGTCCACAGCTGCCCCTGCCATTCCAGGAAGGGAGAACAAATCCAGACGGTCAAACGTCTGGATCGGCTCAAGGTTGGGATGGGGGTGAGAGTCAACCCCCGCATTTGCTTTTTAAAAAGTACGAATTTTGGGACTGAATTAAAGTGAGTTTACTGCAAGTTTACTACTGACTTAATACGAAAAAGTTTACAGAAAGACTAATAACTCAGAGGAATCTCCAGTGGATTTGACTCCCAGCCAACGAGGAGCTATGGTTAATGTGTGGGCCTAACCGGGACGCGCGTGTGTGGGAATATGAAACACGAGAAGGGAATTGCTGGCCGGATTGGATACCGGAAGACCGACGTCAGTAGAAACGCCGCGTAGTTTACAGCAAAAACACCCTCTCGCCAGTTGCCGGGCTAAGCGATTATCCAACTGTCAAGAATTGAGAGCAGAGGAAATGTTAGAAGAAGTTGGAGGCTAAAGGAAAGCCCGTATCAGATATTAAGCTGATAAGATAAGATACTACACTTTGATCTTAGCCAAAAGGCCGAGAAGCGATGCAGATATTAAGCTGCGATGCAGATATTAAGCTGATAAGAACAGATACTACACTTTGATCTTAGCCAAAAGGCCGAGAGCGATGCCAAAAATCAGTTTAATATTCTGGGGTCCATTTGAACCCGTATCAGATATTAAGCTGATAAGAACAGATACTACACTTTGATCTTAGCCAAAAGGCCGAGAAGCGATAATGTTACAAGGATTACTGCCCAAAATAACCACTGAGGTTCAACACATTTCCGGTGGTGTACGAAGAATACTCATATCACTCAAAACATTCAAGAAATGCTATAAAATATTGAGTTGTTCATTTTTCCAGACGCGACCACTTGATGCTTATAAAGTTCATTTTCATTTGTTTTATTATGCTCATACTGTATTAAGGGAGATACAATTTACGCTGAAGGCGTTGCAAATTTTACTCTCGTTATCACACTAGGTCCTTTTTTTTCAGAATATGGCTTTGCCACGCCACCTGACGACAAAAGCTCTGAACGATAATTAATCATGATTAAATAACAATAACTAAAAGAATGCAATACGATCATAAAGTCATGACACATCCTCAAATTGACCAACCTCACTTTCACAATTTATTTTGCCATACAAGCAGATGATTTAAGGACACGAATACCTGGAATTATTATTAAGATTTATCTCTTTAGATTTTCAAGAATTTAAATTTGTTTTATCATCTCAACCACTCTGAACACGCTAGTTTCCTTCCGCTATTTCACATGGATTTAACGGAAACGGTCCTCAATGACTGTGTTTGATGCTGTCGAGACAGCTACACTCACAGCCTGTTTCACGCTCAGAAACCAGCGTCTTAACTCGTCATCGTGGGTTGAAAGGAGACAAGTTTCTGGTGGGAAACAAGTCAAGATATACTACAGAAATGATCCTGTGAAGTATGATCTTAAATGCAATGTTATTTTGCAGAACTCTAAATAAGGTTTGTACGATCAATGAGCTTTGGCGTAAATTACAGTGCATAGATCGATATTTCGGAATATTAAATTGAGATTTGCAATACTTGACGCACACAGTACATACATTGTCAGGTCTTGCATTTTGTTCATTTATTGAAACACCGAGAAGCTCTTTAATAGTTATAGAACAAGTGACGAGACCAATTTTGGACACAATAAAGAATCCGCGTGCTCATCAAATCAATTTATTACAGTAATGTATTATCGATTGAGAGCCCATTTATCAGCTGGGTGTTTGGCGTGCACCTATAATCCTGCTTCGGGGAGGCTTGGTAGAGTGGATGGCTTGAGTTTAGGAGCCCTGTTTCGTGATACCGCATGTTGATCAGGTGCCCGCACTAAGCTTGACATCAGCATGGATCTGCTAGAGGAATCTAGTAGGTGCAGGTTAGCTAAGGAGGAGCGTAGTGGGTCAGGAGGGAAACCTAGCAGCCAAAAGTTCCCGTGTTCGGCAGTAGTGGGATCGTGCCAGTGAGTGGGCGTCATGCAACAGCCTCAACAAAATAGCCAAACCTCTATCTTTTTTTTTGTCGTTAAAACTACCGAGATCAAACAAACATGCGTTCTACAATATATGGTATCATTAATCAAAGTCCCAGCAATACCCTTTTCAACTAATACCTAAAGAATACATTATATTCCATGTCTCATCTAACTTGGGGAGCAAAAATAAAATTACACCATGCCAACAGCATCCCGTATTCCCAAGCGGTCACCCATCCAAGTACTAACGGGACCCGACATAGCTTAACTTCCGGGAGCTGACGAGACCGGGTGAGTTCTATGTGGTATGGCCGTTGACATCAATTCAGTCGCCATTACCCGACCATATTCGCCTCTAAATCTAGTTCTAATGCTTGCTTACTTTCTGTTCGAAATACACACCAACCTTAGCCAAACAAACGAGGACATATAAGTACATTTGTCAATGGACAACCGAATATAAAATTTGATAATATTTCCAAACGCCACTATTTTTGGCTAACTGTCATTTTTAATTTTCTCGTTCCGGGGATGTCCGATCAATGAGCCAACAATCCAAGTGTCATAAGGCTAACGATTGCTTCCCTTACTTAGCTTGCGTTGCATAAGGATCTCAGAGTCAGAGAGATTAGATAGAGCTGCCCGAAGAAACCACCAACGTACAAGCCTCTCGGCTGTGCCGTGCGCTTCGCGCTTTACTTAGCTTGCGTTGCATAAGGATCTCAGAGCCAGAGAGATTAGATAGAGCTGCCCGAAGAAACCACCAACGTACAAGCCTCTCGGCTGTGCCGTGCGCTTCGCGCACGGCGTTTCAAATATCTTTCAGCAACAAAGAGGTTGGAGGACGTCTAGTAGCCTCTCGGCTGTGCCGTGCGCTTCGCGCACGGCGTTTCAAATATCTTTCAGCAACAAAGAGGTTGGAGGACGTCTAGTAGGCAATATCCAGTAAAAAATACGTTCCTTCCATTTTCAACTAATGCCAAAATAATACATTGTAGTCCATGTAGTATCACCCATCTTGGGAAGCACTTCAATTCAATTGGATTCACAAAAATAAAATAATTCCATGCCAACAGCATCCCGTATTCCCAAGCGGTCACCCATCCAAGTACTAACGGGACCCGACATAGCTTAACTTCCGGGAGCTGACGAGACCGGGTGAGTTCTATGTGGTATGGCCGTTGACATTAAACTAGACGCAATTACCCGACCATATTCGCCTCTAATCTATTACTTGTGCTTGAGATTTATCTTTTTGAAATACACACTAATCTTACCAAAACCACCGAAAAACTATCAGTTTGTCATTTTACAAATGTTGTCAGTATGTAGTAGTAGAATATCTTTGTTTCCGCATACAGACGTTTTTAATTTTTCATTTATTCAAAGTGCCCAATCAGAAGACCGGGCGTTAAAAAAATAAGTCATATAGACTCATCAATGCTCCTAACCACGGAAATCTTTAGTAAAAGGCGAAAGATTTATCCGGGTATTGATTAGAAACCAGAGTAAATAACAGTGGTATGCCTTGTATTTATATTCATTTCAAAATTTTGAAGTGCGCTTGTAAGGTTTTTTTTCGAAACATGCGTTTACATATCAAAATCCTTGTGCAATTCTTTATCAATGGGTACAGTTATTTTAAAGTAAATATCATGTATAAAGCTCGTTAACATGTTTTTGAACGAAACAGTTGTGCGCAGTGTTATTTTTGAAAAAAATGAACGATCTTTATGGTACAAGCCCAACACGTAGGTGGTGGGATCAGATGTTTACCCCGACATTCACCCTACAGCGGTTAACAATTTATTGAACTTCCCCTTTAAACATGGTGGAATCTTTTCACCTTGTCATTTGGAATCACCTTTTCAAATATTTTCCCCGTGTTCACAATGTTCCAACTGACTGATATTAATGGCCTTCAGCGAACGAATTAATCAGCCTTGTCTGACGTGCAATACCAACTAAATGGAAACAAAAATCACTTATACGATTTCACTTTCACCGTTTAATGTTATAAACACACTATGCAACACTCCAATTTTTCTAACTGACTGTAATTTTTTTTTTCTTGTACGCTGAAATGCTCCTGATGGAGCTATCAAAAATTGCCGACGACAAAGATTATTTCACTTCATCGTGGCGGGGTATTGGTTAAAGTTTTCAACTAGCAATAATCACACCTCGGGAGACCCTCATTGGTTATGATATTGCCACTGCGCAAAGCTAAATTATAATCAGAAAAGCAAGTCTACTTAAGCATTTGCTGAATTCGTTCTGCTTGGACGTGTTGGACCAACAATTTCGTTCAGAAATATTCATTTAGATTACCCTAGGCAAATTTTAATTTCCATCTCCCATTGGACTAATACCAACAGGGGACAGTTCATTACATACATGAAATAATTTTTGTCTTAATATCGGGTCAAATACTTGAAATTCTGTAAATGTGTATTTTTCTTCCATACATTTCAACAACTTCCTGCACACACAAAAAAAGGGAGGGGGAATTTCAGGTTTTCATTCCAAATTGTTTTTCACATTATGAACTATTGAAGTGAGCGAGCATTACTTTCCAACCAAACAAAATTTATAGTTAATCTGCGTGTTGACGTGAAAAATCAGTTTTCAGTGCCGTGACCAGGATTCGAACCTGGGTTACTACGGATTCATATCTAGTAGGTACCACAACGTAGGGTCCTAACCACTAGACGATCACGGCCAATCCATTGGCCATGATGATTTATATTAAAGTAGCTAAACATGAATTTCATTACTTTGTTGTTTCTTCCCAGAAAGAAAATCTGATGCTTCGCGTATTCCCAAGCGGTCAACCCTACCGTTTACTAACGGGACCAGATTTAGTTCAACTTCCGGCAGATGACAAGAATTTTTCTTACATTTATAGTGTGTTCAGGGAACGGCGCGAACGCAGTCCCCCACTACCAAAAATTGTACTCCCGAGTTAATCACATTTGGATTAATCGCAAGGGTCAGCCCATCCTTAGTGCAATGGAAAGGCCTCGCCCTGGAGGAACCACCTTGGTGATCATGGTTGCCTCTGAGCCAGGTAAGTATGATTGTGGATGCTTTTTCACTTTGTTTAATACTTTGTATACAGCAGAACAATATTGACAAAGAGTGTTCAAGTATTTGACTGACGTTTAGAGAATACCACCCACTTTCTTTCATCGACTTGAATTACGAACTCGAGCAAAATATAGTAAATAAAGCTCAGTATTTATTTCATGGTCTTGATCTTTGCAAATACTTTTCAAGAAACAAATTGCTTGTTTTTTTTCATTTGGTCGTCCAATTGGCAAATAAGAAAATAAGAAAATCGACTTTTCATATGAAAATACACGCATCTTCATATTTAAAAAAAAAACATCACATCGAAAGATGAACAGTACTAATTAGTTAACACAATCAAGTACGTATTTTTTTATGCTTTTCTTGATATTACGAAAAAAATACAATTAGAAAAAATTACAAACATGTCTACATGACAGTTTTGCAATTATACATGGTCTTTTATTATACGGTGCTAAGACAATTTCTGTTTTATTCAATATGTTCTCCCTCATAGAGGGTGAGCCGATCCCGGAGGTACTGCAATACCGGGTCAACCCGTGGCGGGAGCAGTGCAAGCACTGTATTCCCACCGTATGCCAAAAATCAGTTTAATATTCTGGGGTCCATTTGAACCCGTATCAGATATTAAGCTGATAAGAACAGATACTACACTTTGATCTTAGCCAAAAGGCCGAGAAGCGATAATGTTACAAGGATTACTGCCCAAAATAACCACTGAGGTTCAACACATTTCCGGTGGTGTACGAAGAATACTCATATCACTCAAAACATTCAAGAAATGCTATAAAATATTGAGTTGTTCATTTTTCCAGACGCGACCACTTGATGCTTATAAAGTTCATTTTCATTTGTTTTATTATGCTCATACTGTATTAAGGGAGATACAATTTACGCTGAAGGCGTTGCAAATTTTACTCTCGTTATCACACTAGGTCCTTTTTTTTCAGAATATGGCTTTGCCACGCCACCTGACGACAAAAGCTCTGAACGATAATTAATCATGATTAAATAACAATAACTAAAAGAATGCAATACGATCATAAAGTCATGACACATCCTCAAATTGACCAACCTCACTTTCACAATTTATTTTGCCATACAAGCAGATGATTTAAGGACACGAATACCTGGAATTATTATTAAGATTTATCTCTTTAGATTTTCAAGAATTTAAATTTGTTTTATCATCTCAACCACTCTGAACACGCTAGTTTCCTTCCGCTATTTCACATGGATTTAACGGAAACGGTCCTCAATGACTGTGTTTGATGCTGTCGAGACAGCTACACTCACAGCCTGTTTCACGCTCAGAAACCAGCGTCTTAACTCGTCATCGTGGGTTGAAAGGAGACAAGTTTCTGGTGGGAAACAAGTCAAGATATACTACAGAAATGATCCTGTGAAGTATGATCTTAAATGCAATGTTATTTTGCAGAACTCTAAATAAGGTTTGTACGATCAATGAGCTTTGGCGTAAATTACAGTGCATAGATCGATATTTCGGAATATTAAATTGAGATTTGCAATACTTGACGCACACAGTACATACATTGTCAGGTCTTGCATTTTGTTCATTTATTGAAACACCGAGAAGCTCTTTAATAGTTATAGAACAAGTGACGAGACCAATTTTGGACACAATAAAGAATCCGCGTGCTCATCAAATCAATTTATTACAGTAATGTATTATCGATTGAGAGCCCATTTATCAGCTGGGTGTTTGGCGTGCACCTATAATCCTGCTTCGGGGAGGCTTGGTAG
Organism: Daphnia pulicaria; assembly: GCF_021234035.1. Taxonomy (NCBI): domain Eukaryota; kingdom Metazoa; phylum Arthropoda; class Branchiopoda; order Diplostraca; family Daphniidae; genus Daphnia; species Daphnia pulicaria. Next base: position 36,288,665 of record NC_060913.1, read on the forward strand.
AGTGGATGGCTTGAGTTTAGGAGCCCTGTTTCGTGATACCGCATGTTGATCAGGTGCCCGCACTAAGCTTGACATCAGCATGGATCTGCTAGAGGAATCTAGTAGGTGCAGGTTAGCTAAGGAGGAGCGTAGTGGGTCAGGAGGGAAACCTAGCAGCCAAAAGTTCCCGTGTTCGGCAGTAGTGGGATCGTGCCAGTGAGTGGGCGTCATGCAACAGCCTCAACAAAATAGCCAAACCTCTATCTTTTTTTTTGTCGTTAAAACTACCGAGATCAAACAAACATGCGTTCTACAATATATGGTATCATTAATCAAAGTCCCAGCAATACCCTTTTCAACTAATACCTAAAGAATACATTATATTCCATGTCTCATCTAACTTGGGGAGCAAAAATAAAATTACACCATGCCAACAGCATCCCGTATTCCCAAGCGGTCACCCATCCAAGTACTAACGGGACCCGACATAGCTTAACTTCCGGGAGCTGACGAGACCGGGTGAGTTGTATGTGGTATGGCCGTTGACATCAATTCAGTCGCCATTACCCGACCATATTCGCCTCTAAATCTAGTTCTAATGCTTGCTTACTTTCTGTTCGAAATACACACCAACCTTAGCCAAACAAACGAGGACATATAAGTACATTTGTCAATGGACAACCGAATATAAAATTTGATAATATTTCCAAACGCCACTATTTTTGGCTAACTGTCATTTTTAATTTTCTCGTTCCGGGGATGTCCGATCAATGAGCCAACAATCCAAGTGTCATAAGGCTAACGATTGCTTCCCTTACTTAGCTTGCGTTGCATAAGGATCTCAGAGTCAGAGAGATTAGATAGAGCTGCCCGAAGAAACCACCAACGTACAAGCCTCTCGGCTGTGCCGTGCGCTTCGCGCTTTACTTAGCTTGCGTTGCATAAGGATCTCAGAGCCAGAGAGATTAGATAGAGCTGCCCGAAGAAACCACCAACGTACAAGCCTCTCGGCTGTGCCGTGCGCTTCGCGCACGGCGTTTCAAATATCTTTCAGCAACAAAGAGGTTGGAGGACGTCTAGTAGCCTCTCGGCTGTGCCGTGCGCTTCGCGCACGGCGTTTCAAATATCTTTCAGCAACAAAGAGGTTGGAGGACGTCTAGTAGGCAATATCCAGTAAAAAATACGTTCCTTCCATTTTCAACTAATGCCAAAATAATACATTGTAGTCCATGTAGTATCACCCATCTTGGGAAGCACTTCAATTCAATTGGATTCACAAAAATAAAATAATTCCATGCCAACAGCATCCCGTATTCCCAAGCGGTCACCCATCCAAGTACTAACGGGACCCGACATAGCTTAACTTCCGGGAGCTGACGAGACCGGGTGAGTTCTATGTGGTATGGCCGTTGACATTAAACTAGACGCAATTACCCGACCATATTCGCCTCTAATCTATTACTTGTGCTTGAGATTTATCTTTTTGAAATACACACTAATCTTACCAAAACCACCGAAAAACTATCAGTTTGTCATTTTACAAATGTTGTCAGTATGTAGTAGTAGAATATCTTTGTTTCCGCATACAGACGTTTTTAATTTTTCATTTATTCAAAGTGCCCAATCAGAAGACCGGGCGTTAAAAAAATAAGTCATATAGACTCATCAATGCTCCTAACCACGGAAATCTTTAGTAAAAGGCGAAAGATTTATCCGGGTATTGATTAGAAACCAGAGTAAATAACAGTGGTATGCCTTGTATTTATATTCATTTCAAAATTTTGAAGTGCGCTTGTAAGGTTTTTTTTCGAAACATGCGTTTACATATCAAAATCCTTGTGCAATTCTTTATCAATGGGTACAGTTATTTTAAAGTAAATATCATGTATAAAGCTCGTTAACATGTTTTTGAACGAAACAGTTGTGCGCAGTGTTATTTTTGAAAAAAATGAACGATCTTTATGGTACAAGCCCAACACGTAGGTGGTGGGATCAGATGTTTACCCCGACATTCACCCTACAGCGGTTAACAATTTATTGAACTTCCCCTTTAAACATGGTGGAATCTTTTCACCTTGTCATTTGGAATCACCTTTTCAAATATTTTCCCCGTGTTCACAATGTTCCAACTGACTGATATTAATGGCCTTCAGCGAACGAATTAATCAGCCTTGTCTGACGTGCAATACCAACTAAATGGAAACAAAAATCACTTATACGATTTCACTTTCACCGTTTAATGTTATAAACACACTATGCAACACTCCAATTTTTCTAACTGACTGTAATTTTTTTTTTCTTGTACGCTGAAATGCTCCTGATGGAGCTATCAAAAATTGCCGACGACAAAGATTATTTCACTTCATCGTGGCGGGGTATTGGTTAAAGTTTTCAACTAGCAATAATCACACCTCGGGAGACCCTCATTGGTTATGATATTGCCACTGCGCAAAGCTAAATTATAATCAGAAAAGCAAGTCTACTTAAGCATTTGCTGAATTCGTTCTGCTTGGACGTGTTGGACCAACAATTTCGTTCAGAAATATTCATTTAGATTACCCTAGGCAAATTTTAATTTCCATCTCCCATTGGACTAATACCAACAGGGGACAGTTCATTACATACATGAAATAATTTTTGTCTTAATATCGGGTCAAATACTTGAAATTCTGTAAATGTGTATTTTTCTTCCATACATTTCAACAACTTCCTGCACACACAAAAAAAGGGAGGGGGAATTTCAGGTTTTCATTCCAAATTGTTTTTCACATTATGAACTATTGAAGTGAGCGAGCATTACTTTCCAACCAAACAAAATTTATAGTTAATCTGCGTGTTGACGTGAAAAATCAGTTTTCAGTGCCGTGACCAGGATTCGAACCTGGGTTACTACGGATTCATATCTAGTAGGTACCACAACGTAGGGTCCTAACCACTAGACGATCACGGCCAATCCATTGGCCATGATGATTTATATTAAAGTAGCTAAACATGAATTTCATTACTTTGTTGTTTCTTCCCAGAAAGAAAATCTGATGCTTCGCGTATTCCCAAGCGGTCAACCCTACCGTTTACTAACGGGACCAGATTTAGTTCAACTTCCGGCAGATGACAAGAATTTTTCTTACATTTATAGTGTGTTCAGGGAACGGCGCGAACGCAGTCCCCCACTACCAAAAATTGTACTCCCGAGTTAATCACATTTGGATTAATCGCAAGGGTCAGCCCATCCTTAGTGCAATGGAAAGGCCTCGCCCTGGAGGAACCACCTTGGTGATCATGGTTGCCTCTGAGCCAGGTAAGTATGATTGTGGATGCTTTTTCACTTTGTTTAATACTTTGTATACAGCAGAACAATATTGACAAAGAGTGTTCAAGTATTTGACTGACGTTTAGAGAATACCACCCACTTTCTTTCATCGACTTGAATTACGAACTCGAGCAAAATATAGTAAATAAAGCTCAGTATTTATTTCATGGTCTTGATCTTTGCAAATACTTTTCAAGAAACAAATTGCTTGTTTTTTTTCATTTGGTCGTCCAATTGGCAAATAAGAAAATAAGAAAATCGACTTTTCATATGAAAATACACGCATCTTCATATTTTAAAAAAAAACATCACATCGAAAGATGAACAGTACTAATTAGTTAACACAATCAAGTACGTATTTTTTTATGCTTTTCTTGATATTACGAAAAAAATACAATTAGAAAAAATTACAAACATGTCTACATGACAGTTTTGCAATTATACATGGTCTTTTATTATACGGTGCTAAGACAATTTCTGTTTTATTCAATATGTTCTCCCTCATAGAGGGTGAGCCGATCCCGGAGGTACTGCAATACCGGGTCAACCCGTGGCGGGAGCAGTGCAAGCACTGTATTCCCACCGTATGCCAAAAATCAGTTTAATATTCTGGGGTCCATTTGAACCCGTATCAGATATTAAGCTGATAAGAACAGATTTTATGCATTGTATTTTCCAAAGGACTGGGAATAAACATATATACAATGATTTATTTTAATTGAGTTTGAAGGGAAAAAGTTCGCGAGACGACGTGTCAACGCTACGTTAAAAAACCCTTAGTTTGAGGAAGAGGGAGGACTTGCGCCCTCTTCTGCTTCTTCTTCTTCGGGTTCGGGATCGCTTGCTTCGGTCTGGTATGCCAGATGTTTGGCTATGATTTGAGTTGTTCCTTGGATGGCCAGTAGTTTCATCTTCTTCTTGAGGCTCTGCCATTTTCTACCCGAGAATCCCAGGGCAAGACATATCTCATCGTTGCTTGGGAGCCAGGACCCTAGTGAACCAACCACGAGAGGGAGTACCACACCAAGATGTTTGTACTTTTCAATTTTCCTTGCCTGTGCCTTCTCGAGTCCATCCGCGCTGCTGAGGGGAACCGTGACGTCGATGATGATGGGAGGGTTGGTGGAAGTGACCACCAGGTCTGGTCTGAGTCCGGAGTTGTCCACGGCGAGGTTGACGGAGACGGTGTGGCCAAGTTTCTCCGTTTCTTCCGCCATCAGTCCTAAGATAGAATTATGACGATTAATAGAAAGAGCGGAGTTTACCTGGCACCCACAGACAACATGGTCTGTGGTTTCCAGCTTCGTACAACCTAGTCGACAGGTTTTGACTGTCGACTTTGATCCTGGGCCACCTCGGACTGGCAGTATCCCTAGTCTCGCCTTGTGGAGAAAGTGCCATTCCTGGAAGGACAGTGGCGTTCGGCATGATAAGAGACCTGCGTTCTCCTTGGCCATGTCAAGAGCTAATCCGGTTGCCGTCTTTCCTTGTTGAGCTGACAGGAGTCTGCTTGTCCACCTTTGCCTCATCGCGGTCCGGAGTCCTCTGACTGCCTTGATGGAGATTGTGGAGATGTCATCGGCGATAACTTTGCTGTACTCTTCGCCGGATACATCAATCCTTATCCTCTTCAAACAGCCCGAGGCCTTCCTTGCGCGGGTCCAAAGGTTCATCGATGCTCCTCCATGTCTGATTGCTCCAAGTCCCTTTTCCATGGAACCTGCCAAGTACTCGTTAATAGGAAGTGGAAAGGGGACCTCGTTCCTGCCGTATCCCAATTTGATGGTTTCTTCTAGTTGTGCCATTGCCACTTCACTGACGTTCTTGTCTTTGCTATCTAGGAGTTGCAGTGCTCTTGCCAGGGTCCAAATGTCAGCCTCGTCTGTGAGGGGGAGAACTCCAAGTCCTCCCACGCGGCGATCTGAGTAGAAAAAAGCAGTGTTAGCGGACATAGGGACACAGGCTACCTTGCGAAGGAAATCTCTGCAGGCGACGTCCAGGTCGTAGAGGGATCTTTTCTCGACTCTTCCCGATGCAAGGTGGTGGGAAAGTGATGGGAGTAGTACACTTCTGTACACTTCCAGCTTTTGCCAGGGAGCCAAACCGGAGTCGCCAATCTTTATCAAATTTCCGAGAAGTGACGTGGTGGGTCGGAAGGTTAGTCGTGAGCCTAGTGGAGTCCCTAGATAGTTTTCCTGTTCGTCCTCGGCTAAGGCCCTTATTTGGGAGTCTCCGAGTTTCAGTGGGTTATCTACAGAAGATTTGCCATTAATGAGTGTGAGTGACGTGCACTTGTTAGGATTAAATTTCAAGCCGAGTGAGGTTGCCGTGTTCTCGGTGGCATTGAGAGTTCCCTGGATTTCGCTGACTGAAGATCCTGCGATGGCAATGTCGTCTGCATAGGACGAAGTGGACACTCTTGACTGGTAGACTGCGAACCCGTTGTTGTTTGATTTTACTGTCCTGATGATCGGTTCTGCCGCCAGATTGAAGACGACGCTGCTTAATGGATCTCCTTGTCGGACTCCGGCTGTTGGATGGATTTGAACTGAGTCTTGTCCGACGGCAAAGTCCATGATGTTGTTTGAGTAGATATCGGTCAGAATGCGGCGAAGTTCGTCTGGTATCGGGAGGCTTTCGAACAGGCTGTTCAGTATCGGATGAGGTATTGATCCGAATGCGTTGGTGAGATCGAGCCAAGCAATCACCAGCTTCCTTTTTGACTGTTTCGCCTGCTCGATCACCGTGTGGAGTATGTGTGTGTGCTCTTGGATACCCCTGACTCCTGGAAGGAATCCCTTTTGTTCTGGAGAAATCCATCCTAGTCTCGTGGCGGTGGCCATTATCCTGGACGATATTATACCCGAAAATATCTTGTACATGGTTGGTAGTAAGGATATTGGCCTGAAGTTTCCATAATCAGAGGGATCTCCTTTCTTGAAGATAGGGACGGTTCGAGATGTTTTCCAGCAGGCTGGGATACCCAGAGACCACACCGCCCGGTAAATGGTTGCTAGGAGCTCGCCATTACCGTCAAGAGACCGGAGGTGGCGATATTCAAGGCCATCCCTTCCTGGAGCAGTGTTAGCAGCTTTACCGAGTTTAAGCTTGATTTCGCTAAGACTGGGGGGAGCTGAGAGTAGCCTGATGTCGTCATCGGTCGTCTGCTTCCAATCGCAGTGGTCGAATTGAGCACGGGCTGACTCCACTTGCTCCTGAGAAGGAGCTGGCTGACAGTAGGTTTCTTTCAAAAATGCAGTCGCTGTTTCTTTTGTTCCAGAATATCCAGTTGATTCTTCTTCGAGAATTTTCCTGACAGCCCTGCGGGGATACAAAGAAAATAGACGTTGAATTTTGCTCTTTTGGTCGTTTTGGGTTTGTTTGGATCTTCTGATTCTTTGTTGCTGGCGGTTTTGGCTTCGCTTTCGGTGGGCGTCTGGTGGCTTCTTTGGAGGGGGCGGTCGTTTCTGAGAAGAGGTCGAGTCTTCCGGTGTGGCAGAAAGTTTTAGCCACTCAGCACTGCACTTAGTGAGGGTAGAGTCGAGGCACTGTACCGTGTTGCAAGCCTCTATCCTAGCGCCCCAAACCCTCCTAAACGCCTCTAGTGGACACACCGCGTCTCCGGGAGCTACCAATCTACCAAGCTGGCTGGGAGATGAGGCTGGAGATTCATAAGAGGAATCATTGTTGTTGGAAGATTTTGATGAAGACGGAGAATTGAAAGAGGAAATTGATGAGTCAAGAGATTCACTGTTTTCTGAGATTATGTTTGGAGTAGAAGGACTCGAGCGTTGAGTGGACAAGTCTTTGGAGGTGTTTGATGCAGAAGAAAAAGAAGAAGATGAAACTGGAGAAGCTGGAGAGGAAGAGGAGGGGACGGGTGAGGTCCCCTCTCCTTCTGTGTTGTTCGGAGTATTGCGTCTCGAAGCAACAGTGGGGGTGTGACAAGAGGTGGTTGACAGTTCAAGATTGATAATTCTGAAAAACTCTCTGTTGGAAATGTTAGGAGGGAGGGGGAGGAGGGGAACAGTTGGAGAATACGGTTTTGGCGTCTCTGTTAGATGTGTTTTGTAATGCGTTTTAATGAAGTATCCATCTCCATTTGCCTCGCATTTCCTACATTGCCATCTGCGGACTGTAGTGAGACCATGTACTCTAAACAGATGATGTTCAATGGACTGGAAAGCGACTGTTCCCTCACCCTTTGTGTGCCACTTGCATAAGGGGCATCGGCATGGGCCACCTGGATACATGAGCGTGACTTCATTACCCATAATTGTGGTTCCTTCCACAGTGATGCTCTCATCAAGTGCACCACAACCTTTCTCATGCCTTCTAGCAATGACAACATCGCTGGTCTCGTGATCGCACGAATTGCATGTGTACATGGGAGCAACTCTCGCGTCATGTTTAGCGAACATGTGCCTGACCGAATCTTGGACTCGTGATCTTGACGAGTATTTTCCGATTTTGCAGAGAGAGCACTTAATCGTATCGGGCACAGGCCAAGGTAAGTAAATAGTTCCATCACAAGCTTGGAACTCGAAGAAGTCCACAGCTGCCCCTGCCATTCCAGAAAGGGAGAACAAATCCAGACGGTCAGACGTCTGGACCGGCTCAAGGTTGGGTTGAGGGTGAGAGTCAACCCCCGCATTTGCTTTTTAAAAAGTACGAATTTGGGACTGAATTAAAGTGAGTTTACTGCAAGTTTACTACTGACTTCATAGGGAAAAGTTTACAGACAGACTAAAAACTCAGAGGAATCTCCAGGGGATTTGACTCCCAGACAACGAGGAGCTATGGTTAATGTGTGGGCCTAACCGGGACGCGCGTGTGTGGGAATATGAAACACGAGAAGGGAATTGCTGGCCGGATTGGATACCGGAAGACCGACGTCAGTAGAAGCGCCGCGTAGTTTACAGCAAAAACACCCTCTCGCCAGTTGCCGGGCTAAGCGATTATCCAACTGTCAAGAATTGAGAGCAGAGGAAATGTTAGAAGAAGTTGGAGGCCAAAGGAAAGCCCGTATCAGATATTAAGCTGATAAGAACAGATACTACACTTTGATCTTAGCCAAAAGGCCGAGAAGCGATAATGTTACAAGGATTACTGCCCAAAATAACCACTGAGGTTCAACACATTTCCGGTGGTGTACGAAGAATACTCATATCACTCAAAACATTCAAGAAATGCTATAAAATATTGAGTTGTTCATTTTTCCAGACGCGACCACTTGATGCTTATAAAGTTCATTTTCATTTGTTTTATTATGCTCATACTGTATTAAGGGAGATACAATTTACGCTGAAGGCGTTGCAAATTTTACTCTCGTTATCACACTAGGTCCTTTTTTTTCAGAATATGGCTTTGCCACGCCACCTGACGACAAAAGCTCTGAACGATAATTAATCATGATTAAATAACAATAACTAAAAGAATGCAATACGATCATAAAGTCATGACACATCCTCAAATTGACCAACCTCACTTTCACAATTTATTTTGCCATACAAGCAGATGATTTAAGGACACGAATACCTGGAATTATTATTAAGATTTATCTCTTTAGATTTTCAAGAATTTAAATTTGTTTTATCATCTCAACCACTCTGAACACGCTAGTTTCCTTCCGCTATTTCACATGGATTTAACGGAAACGGTCCTCAATGACTGTGTTTGATGCTGTCGAGACAGCTACACTCACAGCCTGTTTCACGCTCAGAAACCAGCGTCTTAACTCGTCATCGTGGGTTGAAAGGAGACAAGTTTCTGGTGGGAAACAAGTCAAGATATACTACAGAAATGATCCTGTGAAGTATGATCTTAAATGCAATGTTATTTTGCAGAACTCTAAATAAGGTTTGTACGATCAATGAGCTTTGGCGTAAATTACAGTGCATAGATCGATATTTCGGAATATTAAATTGAGATTTGCAATACTTGACGCACACAGTACATACATTGTCAGGTCTTGCATTTTGTTCATTTATTGAAACACCGAGAAGCTCTTTAATAGTTATAGAACAAGTGACGAGACCAATTTTGGACACAATAAAGAATCCGCGTGCTCATCAAATCAATTTATTACAGTAATGTATTATCGATTGAGAGCCCATTTATCAGCTGGGTGTTTGGCGTGCACCTATAATCCTGCTTCGGGGAGGCTTGGTAGAGTGGATGGCTTGAGTTTAGGAGCCCTGTTTCGTGATACCGCATGTTGATCAGGTGCCCGCACTAAGCTTGACATCAGCATGGATCTGCTAGAGGAATCTAGTAGGTGCAGGTTAGCTAAGGAGGAGCGTAGTGGGTCAGGAGGGAAACCTAGCAGCCAAAAGTTCCCGTGTTCGGCAGTAGTGGGATCGTGCCAGTGAGTGGGCGTCATGCAACAGCCTCAACAAAATAGCCAAACCTCTATCTTTTTTTTTGTCGTTAAAACTACCGAGATCAAACAAACATGCGTTCTACAATATATGGTATCATTAATCAAAGTCCCAGCAATACCCTTTTCAACTAATACCTAAAGAATACATTATATTCCATGTCTCATCTAACTTGGGGAGCAAAAATAAAATTACACCATGCCAACAGCATCCCGTATTCCCAAGCGGTCACCCATCCAAGTACTAACGGGACCCGACATAGCTTAACTTCCGGGAGCTGACGAGACCGGGTGAGTTCTATGTGGTATGGCCGTTGACATCAATTCAGTCGCCATTACCCGACCATATTCGCCTCTAAATCTAGTTCTAATGCTTGCTTACTTTCTGTTCGAAATACACACCAACCTTAGCCAAACAAACGAGGACATATAAGTACATTTGTCAATGGACAACCGAATATAAAATTTGATAATATTTCCAAACGCCACTATTTTTGGCTAACTGTCATTTTTAATTTTCTCGTTCCGGGGATGTCCGATCAATGAGCCAACAATCCAAGTGTCATAAGGCTAACGATTGCTTCCCTTACTTAGCTTGCGTTGCATAAGGATCTCAGAGTCAGAGAGATTAGATAGAGCTGCCCGAAGAAACCACCAACGTACAAGCCTCTCGGCTGTGCCGTGCGCTTCGCGCTTTACTTAGCTTGCGTTGCATAAGGATCTCAGAGCCAGAGAGATTAGATAGAGCTGCCCGAAGAAACCACCAACGTACAAGCCTCTCGGCTGTGCCGTGCGCTTCGCGCACGGCGTTTCAAATATCTTTCAGCAACAAAGAGGTTGGAGGACGTCTAGTAGCCTCTCGGCTGTGCCGTGCGCTTCGCGCACGGCGTTTCAAATATCTTTCAGCAACAAAGAGGTTGGAGGACGTCTAGTAGGCAATATCCAGTAAAAAATACGTTCCTTCCATTTTCAACTAATGCCAAAATAATACATTGTAGTCCATGTAGTATCACCCATCTTGGGAAGCACTTCAATTCAATTGGATTCACAAAAATAAAATAATTCCATGCCAACAGCATCCCGTATTCCCAAGCGGTCACCCATCCAAGTACTAACGGGACCCGACATAGCTTAACTTCCGGGAGCTGACGAGACCGGGTGAGTTCTATGTGGTATGGCCGTTGACATTAAACTAGACGCAATTACCCGACCATATTCGCCTCTAATCTATTACTTGTGCTTGAGATTTATCTTTTTGAAATACACACTAATCTTACCAAAACCACCGAAAAACTATCAGTTTGTCATTTTACAAATGTTGTCAGTATGTAGTAGTAGAATATCTTTGTTTCCGCATACAGACGTTTTTAATTTTTCATTTATTCAAAGTGCCCAATCAGAAGACCGGGCGTTAAAAAAATAAGTCATATAGACTCATCAATGCTCCTAACCACGGAAATCTTTAGTAAAAGGCGAAAGATTTATCCGGGTATTGATTAGAAACCAGAGTAAATAACAGTGGTATGCCTTGTATTTATATTCATTTCAAAATTTTGAAGTGCGCTTGTAAGGTTTTTTTTCGAAACATGCGTTTACATATCAAAATCCTTGTGCAATTCTTTATCAATGGGTACAGTTATTTTAAAGTAAATATCATGTATAAAGCTCGTTAACATGTTTTTGAACGAAACAGTTGTGCGCAGTGTTATTTTTGAAAAAAATGAACGATCTTTATGGTACAAGCCCAACACGTAGGTGGTGGGATCAGATGTTTACCCCGACATTCACCCTACAGCGGTTAACAATTTATTGAACTTCCCCTTTAAACATGGTGGAATCTTTTCACCTTGTCATTTGGAATCACCTTTTCAAATATTTTCCCCGTGTTCACAATGTTCCAACTGACTGATATTAATGGCCTTCAGCGAACGAATTAATCAGCCTTGTCTGACGTGCAATACCAACTAAATGGAAACAAAAATCACTTATACGATTTCACTTTCACCGTTTAATGTTATAAACACACTATGCAACACTCCAATTTTTCTAACTGACTGTAATTTTTTTTTTCTTGTACGCTGAAATGCTCCTGATGGAGCTATCAAAAATTGCCGACGACAAAGATTATTTCACTTCATCGTGGCGGGGTATTGGTTAAAGTTTTCAACTAGCAATAATCACACCTCGGGAGACCCTCATTGGTTATGATATTGCCACTGCGCAAAGCTAAATTATAATCAGAAAAGCAAGTCTACTTAAGCATTTGCTGAATTCGTTCTGCTTGGACGTGTTGGACCAACAATTTCGTTCAGAAATATTCATTTAGATTACCCTAGGCAAATTTTAATTTCCATCTCCCATTGGACTAATACCAACAGGGGACAGTTCATTACATACATGAAATAATTTTTGTCTTAATATCGGGTCAAATACTTGAAATTCTGTAAATGTGTATTTTTCTTCCATACATTTCAACAACTTCCTGCACACACAAAAAAAGGGAGGGGGAATTTCAGGTTTTCATTCCAAATTGTTTTTCACATTATGAACTATTGAAGTGAGCGAGCATTACTTTCCAACCAAACAAAATTTATAGTTAATCTGCGTGTTGACGTGAAAAATCAGTTTTCAGTGCCGTGACCAGGATTCGAACCTGGGTTACTACGGATTCATATCTAGTAGGTACCACAACGTAGGGTCCTAACCACTAGACGATCACGGCCAATCCATTGGCCATGATGATTTATATTAAAGTAGCTAAACATGAATTTCATTACTTTGTTGTTTCTTCCCAGAAAGAAAATCTGATGCTTCGCGTATTCCCAAGCGGTCAACCCTACCGTTTACTAACGGGACCAGATTTAGTTCAACTTCCGGCAGATGACAAGAATTTTTCTTACATTTATAGTGTGTTCAGGGAACGGCGCGAACGCAGTCCCCCACTACCAAAAATTGTACTCCCGAGTTAATCACATTTGGATTAATCGCAAGGGTCAGCCCATCCTTAGTGCAATGGAAAGGCCTCGCCCTGGAGGAACCACCTTGGTGATCATGGTTGCCTCTGAGCCAGGTAAGTATGATTGTGGATGCTTTTTCACTTTGTTTAATACTTTGTATACAGCAGAACAATATTGACAAAGAGTGTTCAAGTATTTGACTGACGTTTAGAGAATACCACCCACTTTCTTTCATCGACTTGAATTACGAACTCGAGCAAAATATAGTAAATAAAGCTCAGTATTTATTTCATGGTCTTGATCTTTGCAAATACTTTTCAAGAAACAAATTGCTTGTTTTTTTTCATTTGGTCGTCCAATTGGCAAATAAGAAAATAAGAAAATCGACTTTTCATATGAAAATACACGCATCTTCATATTTTAAAAAAAAACATCACATCGAAAGATGAACAGTACTAATTAGTTAACACAATCAAGTACGTATTTTTTTTATGCTTTTCTTGATATTACGAAAAAAATACAATTAGAAAAAATTACAAACATGTCTACATGACAGTTTTGCAATTATACATGGTCTTTTATTATACGGTGCTAAGACAATTTCTGTTTTATTCAATATGTTCTCCCTCATAGAGGGTGAGCCGATCCCGGAGGTACTGCAATACCGGGTCAACCCGTGGCGGGAGCAGTGCAAGCACTGTATTCCCACCGTATGCCAAAAATCAGTTTAATATTCTGGGGTCCATTTGAACCCGTATCAGATATTAAGCTGATAAGAACAGATACTACACTTTGATCTTAGCCAAAAGGCCGAGAAGCGATAATGTTACAAGGATTACTGCCCAAAATAACCACTGAGGTTCAACACATTTCCGGTGGTGTACGAAGAATACTCATATCACTCAAAACATTCAAGAAATGCTATAAAATATTGAGTTGTTCATTTTTCCAGACGCGACCACTTGATGCTTATAAAGTTCATTTTCATTTGTTTTATTATGCTCATACTGTATTAAGGGAGATACAATTTACGCTGAAGGCGTTGCAAATTTTACTCTCGTTATCACACTAGGTCCTTTTTTTTCAGAATATGGCTTTGCCACGCCACCTGACGACAAAAGCTCTGAACGATAATTAATCATGATTAAATAACAATAACTAAAAGAATGCAATACGATCATAAAGTCATGACACATCCTCAAATTGACCAACCTCACTTTCACAATTTATTTTGCCATACAAGCAGATGATTTAAGGACACGAATACCTGGAATTATTATTAAGATTTATCTCTTTAGATTTTCAAGAATTTAAATTTGTTTTATCATCTCAACCACTCTGAACACGCTAGTTTCCTTCCGCTATTTCACATGGATTTAACGGAAACGGTCCTCAATGACTGTGTTTGATGCTGTCGAGACAGCTACACTCACAGCCTGTTTCACGCTCAGAAACCAGCGTCTTAACTCGTCATCGTGGGTTGAAAGGAGACAAGTTTCTGGTGGGAAACAAGTCAAGATATACTACAGAAATGATCCTGTGAAGTATGATCTTAAATGCAATGTTATTTTGCAGAACTCTAAATAAGGTTTGTACGATCAATGAGCTTTGGCGTAAATTACAGTGCATAGATCGATATTTCGGAATATTAAATTGAGATTTGCAATACTTGACGCACACAGTACATACATTGTCAGGTCTTGCATTTTGTTCATTTATTGAAACACCGAGAAGCTCTTTAATAGTTATAGAACAAGTGACGAGACCAATTTTGGACACAATAAAGAATCCGCGTGCTCATCAAATCAATTTATTACAGTAATGTATTATCGATTGAGAGCCCATTTATCAGCTGGGTGTTTGGCGTGCACCTATAATCCTGCTTCGGGGAGGCTTGGTAGAGTGGATGGCTTGAGTTTAGGAGCCCTGTTTCGTGATACCGCATGTTGATCAGGTGCCCGCACTAAGCTTGACATCAGCATGGATCTGCTAGAGGAATCTAGTAGGTGCAGGTTAGCTAAGGAGGAGCGTAGTGGGTCAGGAGGGAAACCTAGCAGCCAAAAGTTCCCGTGTTCGGCAGTAGTGGGATCGTGCCAGTGAGTGGGCGTCATGCAACAGCCTCAACAAAATAGCCAAACCTCTATCTTTTTTTTTGTCGTTAAAACTACCGAGATCAAACAAACATGCGTTCTACAATATATGGTATCATTAATCAAAGTCCCAGCAATACCCTTTTCAACTAATACCTAAAGAATACATTATATTCCATGTCTCATCTAACTTGGGGAGCAAAAATAAAATTACACCATGCCAACAGCATCCCGTATTCCCAAGCGGTCACCCATCCAAGTACTAACGGGACCCGACATAGCTTAACTTCCGGGAGCTGACGAGACCGGGTGAGTTCTATGTGGTATGGCCGTTGACATCAATTCAGTCGCCATTACCCGACCATATTCGCCTCTAAATCTAGTTCTAATGCTTGCTTACTTTCTGTTCGAAATACACACCAACCTTAGCCAAACAAACGAGGACATATAAGTACATTTGTCAATGGACAACCGAATATAAAATTTGATAATATTTCCAAACGCCACTATTTTTGGCTAACTGTCATTTTTAATTTTCTCGTTCCGGGGATGTCCGATCAATGAGCCAACAATCCAAGTGTCATAAGGCTAACGATTGCTTCCCTTACTTAGCTTGCGTTGCATAAGGATCTCAGAGTCAGAGAGATTAGATAGAGCTGCCCGAAGAAACCACCAACGTACAAGCCTCTCGGCTGTGCCGTGCGCTTCGCGCTTTACTTAGCTTGCGTTGCATAAGGATCTCAGAGCCAGAGAGATTAGATAGAGCTGCCCGAAGAAACCACCAACGTACAAGCCTCTCGGCTGTGCCGTGCGCTTCGCGCACGGCGTTTCAAATATCTTTCAGCAACAAAGAGGTTGGAGGACGTCTAGTAGCCTCTCGGCTGTGCCGTGCGCTTCGCGCACGGCGTTTCAAATATCTTTCAGCAACAAAGAGGTTGGAGGACGTCTAGTAGGCAATATCCAGTAAAAAATACGTTCCTTCCATTTTCAACTAATGCCAAAATAATACATTGTAGTCCATGTAGTATCACCCATCTTGGGAAGCACTTCAATTCAATTGGATTCACAAAAATAAAATAATTCCATGCCAACAGCATCCCGTATTCCCAAGCGGTCACCCATCCAAGTACTAACGGGACCCGACATAGCTTAACTTCCGGGAGCTGACGAGACCGGGTGAGTTCTATGTGGTATAGCCGTTGACATTAAACTAGACGCAATTACCCGACCATATTCGCCTCTAATCTATTACTTGTGCTTGAGATTTATCTTTTTGAAATACACACTAATCTTACCAAAACCACCGAAAAACTATCAGTTTGTCATTTTACAAATGTTGTCAGTATGTAGTAGTAGAATATCTTTGTTTCCGCATACAGACGTTTTTAATTTTTCATTTATTCAAAGTGCCCAATCAGAAGACCGGGCGTTAAAAAAATAAGTCATATAGACTCATCAATGCTCCTAACCACGGAAATCTTTAGTAAAAGGCGAAAGATTTATCCGGGTATTGATTAGAAACCAGAGTAAATAACAGTGGTATGCCTTGTATTTATATTCATTTCAAAATTTTGAAGTGCGCTTGTAAGGTTTTTTTTCGAAACATGCGTTTACATATCAAAATCCTTGTGCAATTCTTTATCAATGGGTACAGTTATTTTAAAGTAAATATCATGTATAAAGCTCGTTAACATGTTTTTGAACGAAACAGTTGTGCGCAGTGTTATTTTTGAAAAAAATGAACGATCTTTATGGTACAAGCCCAACACGTAGGTGGTGGGATCAGATGTTTACCCCGACATTCACCCTACAGCGGTTAACAATTTATTGAACTTCCCCTTTAAACATGGTGGAATCTTTTCACCTTGTCATTTGGAATCACCTTTTCAAATATTTTCCCCGTGTTCACAATGTTCCAACTGACTGATATTAATGGCCTTCAGCGAACGAATTAATCAGCCTTGTCTGACGTGCAATACCAACTAAATGGAAACAAAAATCACTTATACGATTTCACTTTCACCGTTTAATGTTATAAACACACTATGCAACACTCCAATTTTTCTAACTGACTGTAATTTTTTTTTTCTTGTACGCTGAAATGCTCCTGATGGAGCTATCAAAAATTGCCGACGACAAAGATTATTTCACTTCATCGTGGCGGGGTATTGGTTAAAGTTTTCAACTAGCAATAATCACACCTCGGGAGACCCTCATTGGTTATGATATTGCCACTGCGCAAAGCTAAATTATAATCAGAAAAGCAAGTCTACTTAAGCATTTGCTGAATTCGTTCTGCTTGGACGTGTTGGACCAACAATTTCGTTCAGAAATATTCATTTAGATTACCCTAGGCAAATTTTAATTTCCATCTCCCATTGGACTAATACCAACAGGGGACAGTTCATTACATACATGAAATAATTTTTGTCTTAATATCGGGTCAAATACTTGAAATTCTGTAAATGTGTATTTTTCTTCCATACATTTCAACAACTTCCTGCACACACAAAAAAAGGGAGGGGGAATTTCAGGTTTTCATTCCAAATTGTTTTTCACATTATGAACTATTGAAGTGAGCGAGCATTACTTTCCAACCAAACAAAATTTATAGTTAATCTGCGTGTTGACGTGAAAAATCAGTTTTCAGTGCCGTGACCAGGATTCGAACCTGGGTTACTACGGATTCATATCTAGTAGGTACCACAACGTAGGGTCCTAACCACTAGACGATCACGGCCAATCCATTGGCCATGATGATTTATATTAAAGTAGCTAAACATGAATTTCATTACTTTGTTGTTTCTTCCCAGAAAGAAAATCTGATGCTTCGCGTATTCCCAAGCGGTCAACCCTACCGTTTACTAACGGGACCAGATTTAGTTCAACTTCCGGCAGATGACAAGAATTTTTCTTACATTTATAGTGTGTTCAGGGAACGGCGCGAACGCAGTCCCCCACTACCAAAAATTGTACTCCCGAGTTAATCACATTTGGATTAATCGCAAGGGTCAGCCCATCCTTAGTGCAATGGAAAGGCCTCGCCCTGGAGGAACCACCTTGGTGATCATGGTTGCCTCTGAGCCAGGTAAGTATGATTGTGGATGCTTTTTCACTTTGTTTAATACTTTGTATACAGCAGAACAATATTGACAAAGAGTGTTCAAGTATTTGACTGACGTTTAGAGAATACCACCCACTTTCTTTCATCGACTTGAATTACGAACTCGAGCAAAATATAGTAAATAAAGCTCAGTATTTATTTCATGGTCTTGATCTTTGCAAATACTTTTCAAGAAACAAATTGCTTGTTTTTTTTCATTTGGTCGTCCAATTGGCAAATAAGAAAATAAGAAAATCGACTTTTCATATGAAAATACACGCATCTTCATATTTTAAAAAAAAACATCACATCGAAAGATGAACAGTACTAATTAGTTAACACAATCAAGTACGTATTTTTTTATGCTTTTCTTGATATTACGAAAAAAATACAATTAGAAAAAATTACAAACATGTCTACATGACAGTTTTGCAATTATACATGGTCTTTTATTATACGGTGCTAAGACAATTTCTGTTTTATTCAATATGTTCTCCCTCATAGAGGGTGAGCCGATCCCGGAGGTACTGCAATACCGGGTCAACCCGTGGCGGGAGCAGTGCAAGCACTGTATTCCCACCGTATGCCAAAAATCAGTTTAATATTCTGGGGTCCATTTGAACCCGTATCAGATATTAAGCTGATAAGAACAGATACTACACTTTGATCTTAGCCAAAAGGCCGAGAAGCGATAATGTTACAAGGATTACTGCCCAAAATAACCACTGAGGTTCAACACATTTCCGGTGGTGTACGAAGAATACTCATATCACTCAAAACATTCAAGAAATGCTATAAAATATTGAGTTGTTCATTTTTCCAGACGCGACCACTTGATGCTTATAAAGTTCATTTTCATTTGTTTTATTATGCTCATACTGTATTAAGGGAGATACAATTTACGCTGAAGGCGTTGCAAATTTTACTCTCGTTATCACACTAGGTCCTTTTTTTTCAGAATATGGCTTTGCCACGCCACCTGACGACAAAAGCTCTGAACGATAATTAATCATGATTAAATAACAATAACTAAAAGAATGCAATACGATCATAAAGTCATGACACATCCTCAAATTGACCAACCTCACTTTCACAATTTATTTTGCCATACAAGCAGATGATTTAAGGACACGAATACCTGGAATTATTATTAAGATTTATCTCTTTAGATTTTCAAGAATTTAAATTTGTTTTATCATCTCAACCACTCTGAACACGCTAGTTTCCTTCCGCTATTTCACATGGATTTAACGGAAACGGTCCTCAATGACTGTGTTTGATGCTGTCGAGACAGCTACACTCACAGCCTGTTTCACGCTCAGAAACCAGCGTCTTAACTCGTCATCGTGGGTTGAAAGGAGACAAGTTTCTGGTGGGAAACAAGTCAAGATATACTACAGAAATGATCCTGTGAAGTATGATCTTAAATGCAATGTTATTTTGCAGAACTCTAAATAAGGTTTGTACGATCAATGAGCTTTGGCGTAAATTACAGTGCATAGATCGATATTTCGGAATATTAAATTGAGATTTGCAATACTTGACGCACACAGTACATACATTGTCAGGTCTTGCATTTTGTTCATTTATTGAAACACCGAGAAGCTCTTTAATAGTTATAGAACAAGTGACGAGACCAATTTTGGACACAATAAAGAATCCGCGTGCTCATCAAATCAATTTATTACAGTAATGTATTATCGATTGAGAGCCCATTTATCAGCTGGGTGTTTGGCGTGCACCTATAATCCTGCTTCGGGGAGGCTTGGTAGAGTGGATGGCTTGAGTTTAGGAGCCCTGTTTCGTGATACCGCATGTTGATCAGGTGCCCGCACTAAGCTTGACATCAGCATGGATCTGCTAGAGGAATCTAGTAGGTGCAGGTTAGCTAAGGAGGAGCGTAGTGGGTCAGGAGGGAAACCTAGCAGCCAAAAGTTCCCGTGTTCGGCAGTAGTGGGATCGTGCCAGTGAGTGGGCGTCATGCAACAGCCTCAACAAAATAGCCAAACCTCTATCTTTTTTTTTGTCGTTAAAACTACCGAGATCAAACAAACATGCGTTCTACAATATATGGTATCATTAATCAAAGTCCCAGCAATACCCTTTTCAACTAATACCTAAAGAATACATTATATTCCATGTCTCATCTAACTTGGGGAGCAAAAATAAAATTACACCATGCCAACAGCATCCCGTATTCCCAAGCGGTCACCCATCCAAGTACTAACGGGACCCGACATAGCTTAACTTCCGGGAGCTGACGAGACCGGGTGAGTTCTATGTGGTATGGCCGTTGACATCAATTCAGTCGCCATTACCCGACCATATTCGCCTCTAAATCTAGTTCTAATGCTTGCTTACTTTCTGTTCGAAATACACACCAACCTTAGCCAAACAAACGAGGACATATAAGTACATTTGTCAATGGACAACCGAATATAAAATTTGATAATATTTCCAAACGCCACTATTTTTGGCTAACTGTCATTTTTAATTTTCTCGTTCCGGGGATGTCCGATCAATGAGCCAACAATCCAAGTGTCATAAGGCTAACGATTGCTTCCCTTACTTAGCTTGCGTTGCATAAGGATCTCAGAGTCAGAGAGATTAGATAGAGCTGCCCGAAGAAACCACCAACGTACAAGCCTCTCGGCTGTGCCGTGCGCTTCGCGCTTTACTTAGCTTGCGTTGCATAAGGATCTCAGAGCCAGAGAGATTAGATAGAGCTGCCCGAAGAAACCACCAACGTACAAGCCTCTCGGCTGTGCCGTGCGCTTCGCGCACGGCGTTTCAAATATCTTTCAGCAACAAAGAGGTTGGAGGACGTCTAGTAGCCTCTCGGCTGTGCCGTGCGCTTCGCGCACGGCGTTTCAAATATCTTTCAGCAACAAAGAGGTTGGAGGACGTCTAGTAGGCAATATCCAGTAAAAAATACGTTCCTTCCATTTTCAACTAATGCCAAAATAATACATTGTAGTCCATGTAGTATCACCCATCTTGGGAAGCACTTCAATTCAATTGGATTCACAAAAATAAAATAATTCCATGCCAACAGCATCCCGTATTCCCAAGCGGTCACCCATCCAAGTACTAACGGGACCCGACATAGCTTAACTTCCGGGAGCTGACGAGACCGGGTGAGTTCTATGTGGTATGGCCGTTGACATTAAACTAGACGCAATTACCCGACCATATTCGCCTCTAATCTATTACTTGTGCTTGAGATTTATCTTTTTGAAATACACACTAATCTTACCAAAACCACCGAAAAACTATCAGTTTGTCATTTTACAAATGTTGTCAGTATGTAGTAGTAGAATATCTTTGTTTCCGCATACAGACGTTTTTAATTTTTCATTTATTCAAAGTGCCCAATCAGAAGACCGGGCGTTAAAAAAATAAGTCATATAGACTCATCAATGCTCCTAACCACGGAAATCTTTAGTAAAAGGCGAAAGATTTATCCGGGTATTGATTAGAAACCAGAGTAAATAACAGTGGTATGCCTTGTATTTATATTCATTTCAAAATTTTGAAGTGCGCTTGTAAGGTTTTTTTTCGAAACATGCGTTTACATATCAAAATCCTTGTGCAATTCTTTATCAATGGGTACAGTTATTTTAAAGTAAATATCATGTATAAAGCTCGTTAACATGTTTTTGAACGAAACAGTTGTGCGCAGTGTTATTTTTGAAAAAAATGAACGATCTTTATGGTACAAGCCCAACACGTAGGTGGTGGGATCAGATGTTTACCCCGACATTCACCCTACAGCGGTTAACAATTTATTGAACTTCCCCTTTAAACATGGTGGAATCTTTTCACCTTGTCATTTGGAATCACCTTTTCAAATATTTTCCCCGTGTTCACAATGTTCCAACTGACTGATATTAATGGCCTTCAGCGAACGAATTAATCAGCCTTGTCTGACGTGCAATACCAACTAAATGGAAACAAAAATCACTTATACGATTTCACTTTCACCGTTTAATGTTATAAACACACTATGCAACACTCCAATTTTTCTAACTGACTGTAATTTTTTTTTTCTTGTACGCTGAAATGCTCCTGATGGAGCTATCAAAAATTGCCGACGACAAAGATTATTTCACTTCATCGTGGCGGGGTATTGGTTAAAGTTTTCAACTAGCAATAATCACACCTCGGGAGACCCTCATTGGTTATGATATTGCCACTGCGCAAAGCTAAATTATAATCAGAAAAGCAAGTCTACTTAAGCATTTGCTGAATTCGTTCTGCTTGGACGTGTTGGACCAACAATTTCGTTCAGAAATATTCATTTAGATTACCCTAGGCAAATTTTAATTTCCATCTCCCATTGGACTAATACCAACAGGGGACAGTTCATTACATACATGAAATAATTTTTGTCTTAATATCGGGTCAAATACTTGAAATTCTGTAAATGTGTATTTTTCTTCCATACATTTCAACAACTTCCTGCACACACAAAAAAAGGGAGGGGGAATTTCAGGTTTTCATTCCAAATTGTTTTTCACATTATGAACTATTGAAGTGAGCGAGCATTACTTTCCAACCAAACAAAATTTATAGTTAATCTGCGTGTTGACGTGAAAAATCAGTTTTCAGTGCCGTGACCAGGATTCGAACCTGGGTTACTACGGATTCATATCTAGTAGGTACCACAACGTAGGGTCCTAACCACTAGACGATCACGGCCAATCCATTGGCCATGATGATTTATATTAAAGTAGCTAAACATGAATTTCATTACTTTGTTGTTTCTTCCCAGAAAGAAAATCTGATGCTTCGCGTATTCCCAAGCGGTCAACCCTACCGTTTACTAACGGGACCAGATTTAGTTCAACTTCCGGCAGATGACAAGAATTTTTCTTACATTTATAGTGTGTTCAGGGAACGGCGCGAACGCAGTCCCCCACTACCAAAAATTGTACTCCCGAGTTAATCACATTTGGATTAATCGCAAGGGTCAGCCCATCCTTAGTGCAATGGAAAGGCCTCGCCCTGGAGGAACCACCTTGGTGATCATGGTTGCCTCTGAGCCAGGTAAGTATGATTGTGGATGCTTTTTCACTTTGTTTAATACTTTGTATACAGCAGAACAATATTGACAAAGAGTGTTCAAGTATTTGACTGACGTTTAGAGAATACCACCCACTTTCTTTCATCGACTTGAATTACGAACTCGAGCAAAATATAGTAAATAAAGCTCAGTATTTATTTCATGGTCTTGATCTTTGCAAATACTTTTCAAGAAACAAATTGCTTGTTTTTTTTCATTTGGTCGTCCAATTGGCAAATAAGAAAATAAGAAAATCGACTTTTCATATGAAAATACACGCATCTTCATATTTTAAAAAAAAACATCACATCGAAAGATGAACAGTACTAATTAGTTAACACAATCAAGTACGTATTTTTTTATGCTTTTCTTGATATTACGAAAAAAATACAATTAGAAAAAATTACAAACATGTCTACATGACAGTTTTGCAATTATACATGGTCTTTTATTATACGGTGCTAAGACAATTTCTGTTTTATTCAATATGTTCTCCCTCATAGAGGGTGAGCCGATCCCGGAGGTACTGCAATACCGGGTCAACCCGTGGCGGGAGCAGTGCAAGCACTGTATTCCCACCGTATGCCAAAAATCAGTTTAATATTCTGGGGTCCATTTGAACCCGTATCAGATATTAAGCTGATAAGAACAGATACTACACTTTGATCTTAGCCAAAAGGCCGAGAAGCGATAATGTTACAAGGATTACTGCCCAAAATAACCACTGAGGTTCAACACATTTCCGGTGGTGTACGAAGAATACTCATATCACTCAAAACATTCAAACAAATGCTATAAAATATTGAGTTGTTCATTTTTCCAGACGCGACCACTTGATGCTTATAAAGTTCATTTTCATTTGTTTTATTATGCTCATACTGTATTAAGGGAGATACAATTTACGCTGAAGGCGTTGCAAATTTTACTCTCGTTATCACACTAGGTCCTTTTTTTTCAGAATATGGCTTTGCCACGCCACCTGACGACAAAAGCTCTGAACGATAATTAATCATGATTAAATAACAATAACTAAAAGAATGCAATACGATCATAAAGTCATGACACATCCTCAAATTGACCAACCTCACTTTCACAATTTATTTTGCCATACAAGCAGATGATTTAAGGACACGAATACCTGGAATTATTATTAAGATTTATCTCTTTAGATTTTCAAGAATTTAAATTTGTTTTATCATCTCAACCACTCTGAACACGCTAGTTTCCTTCCGCTATTTCACATGGATTTAACGGAAACGGTCCTCAATGACTGTGTTTGATGCTGTCGAGACAGCTACACTCACAGCCTGTTTCACGCTCAGAAACCAGCGTCTTAACTCGTCATCGTGGGTTGAAAGGAGACAAGTTTCTGGTGGGAAACAAGTCAAGATATACTACAGAAATGATCCTGTGAAGTATGATCTTAAATGCAATGTTATTTTGCAGAACTCTAAATAAGGTTTGTACGATCAATGAGCTTTGGCGTAAATTACAGTGCATAGATCGATATTTCGGAATATTAAATTGAGATTTGCAATACTTGACGCACACAGTACATACATTGTCAGGTCTTGCATTTTGTTCATTTATTGAAACACCGAGAAGCTCTTTAATAGTTATAGAACAAGTGACGAGACCAATTTTGGACACAATAAAGAATCCGCGTGCTCATCAAATCAATTTATTACAGTAATGTATTATCGATTGAGAGCCCATTTATCAGCTGGGTGTTTGGCGTGCACCTATAATCCTGCTTCGGGGAGGCTTGGTAGAGTGGATGGCTTGAGTTTAGGAGCCCTGTTTCGTGATACCGCATGTTGATCAGGTGCCCGCACTAAGCTTGACATCAGCATGGATCTGCTAGAGGAATCTAGTAGGTGCAGGTTAGCTAAGGAGGAGCGTAGTGGGTCAGGAGGGAAACCTAGCAGCCAAAAGTTCCCGTGTTCGGCAGTAGTGGGATCGTGCCAGTGAGTGGGCGTCATGCAACAGCCTCAACAAAATAGCCAAACCTCTATCTTTTTTTTTGTCGTTAAAACTACCGAGATCAAACAAACATGCGTTCTACAATATATGGTATCATTAATCAAAGTCCCAGCAATACCCTTTTCAACTAATACCTAAAGAATACATTATATTCCATGTCTCATCTAACTTGGGGAGCAAAAATAAAATTACACCATGCCAACAGCATCCCGTATTCCCAAGCGGTCACCCATCCAAGTACTAACGGGACCCGACATAGCTTAACTTCCGGGAGCTGACGAGACCGGGTGAGTTCTATGTGGTATGGCCGTTGACATCAATTCAGTCGCCATTACCCGACCATATTCGCCTCTAAATCTAGTTCTAATGCTTGCTTACTTTCTGTTCGAAATACACACCAACCTTAGCCAAACAAACGAGGACATATAAGTACATTTGTCAATGGACAACCGAATATAAAATTTGATAATATTTCCAAACGCCACTATTTTTGGCTAACTGTCATTTTTAATTTTCTCGTTCCGGGGATGTCCGATCAATGAGCCAACAATCCAAGTGTCATAAGGCTAACGATTGCTTCCCTTACTTAGCTTGCGTTGCATAAGGATCTCAGAGTCAGAGAGATTAGATAGAGCTGCCCGAAGAAACCACCAACGTACAAGCCTCTCGGCTGTGCCGTGCGCTTCGCGCTTTACTTAGCTTGCGTTGCATAAGGATCTCAGAGCCAGAGAGATTAGATAGAGCTGCCCGAAGAAACCACCAACGTACAAGCCTCTCGGCTGTGCCGTGCGCTTCGCGCACGGCGTTTCAAATATCTTTCAGCAACAAAGAGGTTGGAGGACGTCTAGTAGCCTCTCGGCTGTGCCGTGCGCTTCGCGCACGGCGTTTCAAATATCTTTCAGCAACAAAGAGGTTGGAGGACGTCTAGTAGGCAATATCCAGTAAAAAATACGTTCCTTCCATTTTCAACTAATGCCAAAATAATACATTGTAGTCCATGTAGTATCACCCATCTTGGGAAGCACTTCAATTCAATTGGATTCACAAAAATAAAATAATTCCATGCCAACAGCATCCCGTATTCCCAAGCGGTCACCCATCCAAGTACTAACGGGACCCGACATAGCTTAACTTCCGGGAGCTGACGAGACCGGGTGAGTTCTATGTGGTATGGCCGTTGACATTAAACTAGACGCAATTACCCGACCATATTCGCCTCTAATCTATTACTTGTGCTTGAGATTTATCTTTTTGAAATACACACTAATCTTGCCAAAACCACCGAAAAACTATCAGTTTGTCATTTTACAAATGTTGTCAGTATGTAGTAGTAGAATATCT
Source organism: Daphnia pulicaria (assembly GCF_021234035.1). Taxonomy (NCBI): domain Eukaryota; kingdom Metazoa; phylum Arthropoda; class Branchiopoda; order Diplostraca; family Daphniidae; genus Daphnia; species Daphnia pulicaria. The sequence goes on from NC_060913.1 coordinate 36,314,872, forward strand.
TTGTTTCCGCATACAGACGTTTTTAATTTTTCATTTATTCAAAGTGCCCAATCAGAAGACCGGGCGTTAAAAAAATAAGTCATATAGACTCATCAATGCTCCTAACCACGGAAATCTTTAGTAAAAGGCGAAAGATTTATCCGGGTATTGATTAGAAACCAGAGTAAATAACAGTGGTATGCCTTGTATTTATATTCATTTCAAAATTTTGAAGTGCGCTTGTAAGGTTTTTTTTCGAAACATGCGTTTACATATCAAAATCCTTGTGCAATTCTTTATCAATGGGTACAGTTATTTTAAAGTAAATATCATGTATAAAGCTCGTTAACATGTTTTTGAACGAAACAGTTGTGCGCAGTGTTATTTTTGAAAAAAATGAACGATCTTTATGGTACAAGCCCAACACGTAGGTGGTGGGATCAGATGTTTACCCCGACATTCACCCTACAGCGGTTAACAATTTATTGAACTTCCCCTTTAAACATGGTGGAATCTTTTCACCTTGTCATTTGGAATCACCTTTTCAAATATTTTCCCCGTGTTCACAATGTTCCAACTGACTGATATTAATGGCCTTCAGCGAACGAATTAATCAGCCTTGTCTGACGTGCAATACCAACTAAATGGAAACAAAAATCACTTATACGATTTCACTTTCACCGTTTAATGTTATAAACACACTATGCAACACTCCAATTTTTCTAACTGACTGTAATTTTTTTTTTCTTGTACGCTGAAATGCTCCTGATGGAGCTATCAAAAATTGCCGACGACAAAGATTATTTCACTTCATCGTGGCGGGGTATTGGTTAAAGTTTTCAACTAGCAATAATCACACCTCGGGAGACCCTCATTGGTTATGATATTGCCACTGCGCAAAGCTAAATTATAATCAGAAAAGCAAGTCTACTTAAGCATTTGCTGAATTCGTTCTGCTTGGACGTGTTGGACCAACAATTTCGTTCAGAAATATTCATTTAGATTACCCTAGGCAAATTTTAATTTCCATCTCCCATTGGACTAATACCAACAGGGGACAGTTCATTACATACATGAAATAATTTTTGTCTTAATATCGGGTCAAATACTTGAAATTCTGTAAATGTGTATTTTTCTTCCATACATTTCAACAACTTCCTGCACACACAAAAAAAGGGAGGGGGAATTTCAGGTTTTCATTCCAAATTGTTTTTCACATTATGAACTATTGAAGTGAGCGAGCATTACTTTCCAACCAAACAAAATTTATAGTTAATCTGCGTGTTGACGTGAAAAATCAGTTTTCAGTGCCGTGACCAGGATTCGAACCTGGGTTACTACGGATTCATATCTAGTAGGTACCACAACGTAGGGTCCTAACCACTAGACGATCACGGCCAATCCATTGGCCATGATGATTTATATTAAAGTAGCTAAACATGAATTTCATTACTTTGTTGTTTCTTCCCAGAAAGAAAATCTGATGCTTCGCGTATTCCCAAGCGGTCAACCCTACCGTTTACTAACGGGACCAGATTTAGTTCAACTTCCGGCAGATGACAAGAATTTTTCTTACATTTATAGTGTGTTCAGGGAACGGCGCGAACGCAGTCCCCCACTACCAAAAATTGTACTCCCGAGTTAATCACATTTGGATTAATCGCAAGGGTCAGCCCATCCTTAGTGCAATGGAAAGGCCTCGCCCTGGAGGAACCACCTTGGTGATCATGGTTGCCTCTGAGCCAGGTAAGTATGATTGTGGATGCTTTTTCACTTTGTTTAATACTTTGTATACAGCAGAACAATATTGACAAAGAGTGTTCAAGTATTTGACTGACGTTTAGAGAATACCACCCACTTTCTTTCATCGACTTGAATTACGAACTCGAGCAAAATATAGTAAATAAAGCTCAGTATTTATTTCATGGTCTTGATCTTTGCAAATACTTTTCAAGAAACAAATTGCTTGTTTTTTTTCATTTGGTCGTCCAATTGGCAAATAAGAAAATAAGAAAATCGACTTTTCATATGAAAATACACGCATCTTCATATTTTAAAAAAAAACATCACATCGAAAGATGAACAGTACTAATTAGTTAACACAATCAAGTACGTATTTTTTTATGCTTTTCTTGATATTACGAAAAAAATACAATTAGAAAAAATTACAAACATGTCTACATGACAGTTTTGCAATTATACATGGTCTTTTATTATACGGTGCTAAGACAATTTCTGTTTTATTCAATATGTTCTCCCTCATAGAGGGTGAGCCGATCCCGGAGGTACTGCAATACCGGGTCAACCCGTGGCGGGAGCAGTGCAAGCACTGTATTCCCACCGTATGCCAAAAATCAGTTTAATATTCTGGGGTCCATTTGAACCCGTATCAGATATTAAGCTGATAAGAACAGATTTTATGCATTGTATTTTCCAAAGGACTGGGAATAAACATATATACAATGATTTATTTTAATTGAGTTTGAAGGGAAAAAGTTCGCGAGACGACGTGTCAACGCTACGTTAAAAAACCCTTAGTTTGAGGAAGAGGGAGGACTTGCGCCCTCTTCTGCTTCTTCTTCTTCGGGTTCGGGATCGCTTGCTTCGGTCTGGTATGCCAGATGTTTGGCTATGATTTGAGTTGTTCCTTGGATGGCCAGTAGTTTCATCTTCTTCTTGAGGCTCTGCCATTTTCTACCCGAGAATCCCAGGGCAAGACATATCTCATCGTTGCTTGGGAGCCAGGACCCTAGTGAACCAACCACGAGAGGGAGTACCACACCAAGATGTTTGTACTTTTCAATTTTCCTTGCCTGTGCCTTCTCGAGTCCATCCGCGCTGCTGAGGGGAACCGTGACGTCGATGATGATGGGAGGGTTGGTGGAAGTGACCACCAGGTCTGGTCTGAGTCCGGAGTTGTCCACGGCGAGGTTGACGGAGACGGTGTGGCCAAGTTTCTCCGTTTCTTCCGCCATCAGTCCTAAGATAGAATTATGACGATTAATAGAAAGAGCGGAGTTTACCTGGCACCCACAGACAACATGGTCTGTGGTTTCCAGCTTCGTACAACCTAGTCGACAGATTTTGACTGTCGACTTTGATCCTGGGCCACCTCGGACTGGCAGTATCCCTAGTCTCGCCTTGTGGAGAAAGTGCCATTCCTGGAAGGACAGTGGCGTTCGGCATGATAAGAGACCTGCGTTCTCCTTGGCCATGTCAAGAGCTAATCCGGTTGCCGTCTTTCCTTGTTGAGCTGACAGGAGTCTGCTTGTCCACCTTTGCCTCATCGCGGTCCGGAGTCCTCTGACTGCCTTGATGGAGATTGTGGAGATGTCATCGGCGATAACTTTGCTGTACTCTTCGCCGGATACATCAATCCTTATCCTCTTCAAACAGCCCGAGGCCTTCCTTGCGCGGGTCCAAAGGTTCATCGATGCTCCTCCATGTCTGATTGCTCCAAGTCCCTTTTCCATGGAACCTGCCAAGTACTCGTTAATAGGAAGTGGAAAGGGGACCTCGTTCCTGCCGTATCCCAATTTGATGGTTTCTTCTAGTTGTGCCATTGCCACTTCACTGACGTTCTTGTCTTTGCTATCTAGGAGTTGCAGTGCTCTTGCCAGGGTCCAAATGTCAGCCTCGTCTGTGAGGGGGAGAACTCCAAGTCCTCCCACGCGGCGATCTGAGTAGAAAAAAGCAGTGTTAGCGGACATAGGGACACAGGCTACCTTGCGAAGGAAATCTCTGCAGGCGACGTCCAGGTCGTAGAGGGATCTTTTCTCGACTCTTCCCGATGCAAGGTGGTGGGAAAGTGATGGGAGTAGTACACTTCTGTACACTTCCAGCTTTTGCCAGGGAGCCAAACCGGAGTCGCCAATCTTTATCAAATTTCCGAGAAGTGACGTGGTGGGTCGGAAGGTTAGTCGTGAGCCTAGTGGAGTCCCTAGATAGTTTTCCTGTTCGTCCTCGGCTAGGGCCCTTATTTGGGAGTCTCCGAGTTTCAGTGGGTTATCTACAGAAGATTTGCCATTAATGAGTGTGAGTGACGTGCATTTGTTAGGATTAAATCTCAAGCCGAGTGAGGTTGCCGTGTTCTCGGTGGCATTGAGAGTTCCCTGGATTTCGCTGACTGAAGATCCTGCGATGGCAATGTCGTCTGCATAGGACGAAGTGGACACTCTTGACTGGTAGACTGCGAACCCGTTGTTGTTTGATTTTACTGTCCTGATGATCGGTTCTGCCGCCAGATTGAAGACGACGCTGCTTAATGGATCTCCTTGTCGGACTCCGGCTGTTGGATGGATTTGAACTGAGTCTTGTCCGACGGCAAAGTCCATGATGTTGTTTGAGTAGATATCGGTCAGAATGCGGCGAAGTTCGTCTGGTATCGGGAGGCTTTCGAACAGGCTGTTCAGTATCGGATGAGGTATTGATCCGAATGCGTTGGTGAGATCGAGCCAAGCAATCACCAGCTTCCTTTTTGACTGTTTCGCCTGCTCGATCACCGTGTGGAGTATGTGGGTGTGCTCTTGGATACCCCTGACTCCTGGAAGGAATCCCTTTTGTTCTGGAGAAATCCATCCTAGTCTCGTGGCGGTGGCCATTATCCTGGACGATATTATACCCGAAAATATCTTGTACATGGTTGGTAGTAAGGATATTGGCCTGAAGTTTCCATAATCAGAGGGATCTCCTTTCTTGAAGATAGGGACGGTTCGAGATGTTTTCCAGCAGGCTGGGATACCCAGAGACCACACCGCCCGGTAAATGGTTGCTAGGAGCTCGCCATTACCGTCAAGAGACCGGAGGTGGCGATATTCAAGGCCATCCCTTCCTGGAGCAGTGTTAGCAGCTTTACCGAGTTTAAGCTTGATTTCGCTAAGACTGGGGGGAGCTGAGAGTAGCCTGATGTCGTCATCGGTCGTCTGCTTCCAATCGCAGTGGTCGAATTGAGCACGGGCTGACTCCACTTGCTCCTGAGAAGGAGCTGGCTGACAGTAGGTTTCTTTCAAAAATGCAGTCGCTGTTTCTTTTGTTCCAGAATATCCAGTTGATTCTTCTTCGAGAATTTTCCTGACAGCCCTGCGGGGATACAAAGAAAATAGACGTTGAATTTTGCTCTTTTGGTCGTTTTGGGTTTGTTTGGATCTTCTGATTCTTTGTTGCTGGCGGTTTTGGCTTCGCTTTCGGTGGGCGTCTGGTGGCTTCTTTGGAGGGGGCGGTCGTTTCTGAGAAGAGGTCGAGTCTTCCGGTGTGGCAGAAAGTTTTAGCCACTCAGCACTGCACTTAGTGAGGGTGGAGTCGAGGCACTGTACCGTGTTGCAAGCCTCTATCCTAGCGCCCCAAACACTCCTAAACGCCTCTAGTGGACACACCGCGTCTCCGGGAGCTACCAATCTACCAAGCTGGCTGGGAGATGAGGCTGGAGATTCATAAGAGGAATCATTGTTGTTGGAAGATTTTGATGAAGACGGAGAATTGAAAGAGGAAATTGATGAGTCAAGAGATTCACTGTTTTCTGAGATTATGTTTGGAGTAGAAGGACTCGAGCGTTGAGTGGACAAGTCTTTGGAGGTGTTTGATGCAGAAGAAAAAGAAGAAGATGAAACTGGAGAAGCTGGAGAGGAAGAGGAGGGGACGGGTGAGGTCCCCTCTCCTTCTGTGTTGTTCGGAGTATTGCGTCTCGAAGCAACAGTGGGGGTGTGACAAGAGGTGGTTGACAGTTCAAGATTGATAATTCTGAAAAACTCTCTGTTGGAAATGTTAGGAGGGAGGGGGAGGAGGGGAACAGTTGGAGAATACGGTTTTGGCGTCTCTGTTAGATGTGTTTTGTAATGCGTTTTAATGAAGTATCCATCTCCATTTGCCTCGCATTTCCTACATTGCCATCTGCGGACTGTAGTGAGACCATGTACTCTAAACAGATGATGTTCAATGGACTGGAAAGCGACTGTTCCCTCACCCTTTGTGTGCCACTTGCATAAGGGGCATCGGCATGGGCCACCTGGATACATGAGCGTGACTTCATTACCCATAATTGTGGTTCCTTCCACAGTGATGCTCTCATCAAGTGCACCACAACCTTTCTCATGCCTTCTAGCAATGACAACATCGCTGGTCTCGTGATCGCACGAATTGCATGTGTACATGGGAGCAACTCTCGCGTCATGTTTAGCGAACATGTGCCTGACCGAATCTTGGACTCGTGATCTTGACGAGTATTTTCCGATTTTACAGAGAGAGCACTTAATCGTATCGGGCACAGGCCAAGGTAAGTAAATAGTTCCATCACAAGCTTGGAACTCGAAGAAGTCCACAGCTGCCCCTGCCATTCCAGAAAGGGAGAACAAATCCAGACGGTCAGACGTCTGGATCGGCTCAAGGTTGGGATGAGGGTGAGAGTCAACCCCCGCATTTGCTTTTTAAAAAGTACGAATTTGGGACTGAATTAGAGTGAGTTTACTGCAAGTTTACTACTGACTTCATAGGGAAAAGTTTACAGAAAGACTAAAAACTCAGAGGAATCTCCAGGGGATTTGACTCCCAGCCAACGAGGAGCTATGGTTAATGTGTGGGCCTAACCGGGACGCGCGTGTGTGGGAATATGAAACACGAGAAGGGAATTGCTGGCCGGATTGGATACCGGAAGACCGACGTCAGTAGAAACGCCGCGTAGTTTACAGCAAAAACACCCTCTCGCCAGTTGCCGGGCTAAGCGATTATCCAACTGTCAAGAATTGAGAGCAGAGGAAATGTTAGAAGAAGTTGGAGGCCAAAGGAAAGCCCGTATCAGATATTAAGCTGATAAGAACAGATACTACACTTTGATCTTAGCCAAAAGGCCGAGAAGCGATAATGTTACAAGGATTACTGCCCAAAATAACCACTGAGGTTCAACACATTTCCGGTGGTGTACGAAGAATACTCATATCACTCAAAACATTCAAGAAATGCTATAAAATATTGAGTTGTTCATTTTTCCAGACGCGACCACTTGATGCTTATAAAGTTCATTTTCATTTGTTTTATTATGCTCATACTGTATTAAGGGAGATACAATTTACGCTGAAGGCGTTGCAAATTTTACTCTCGTTATCACACTAGGTCCTTTTTTTTCAGAATATGGCTTTGCCACGCCACCTGACGACAAAAGCTCTGAACGATAATTAATCATGATTAAATAACAATAACTAAAAGAATGCAATACGATCATAAAGTCATGACACATCCTCAAATTGACCAACCTCACTTTCACAATTTATTTTGCCATACAAGCAGATGATTTAAGGACACGAATACCTGGAATTATTATTAAGATTTATCTCTTTAGATTTTCAAGAATTTAAATTTGTTTTATCATCTCAACCACTCTGAACACGCTAGTTTCCTTCCGCTATTTCACATGGATTTAACGGAAACGGTCCTCAATGACTGTGTTTGATGCTGTCGAGACAGCTACACTCACAGCCTGTTTCACGCTCAGAAACCAGCGTCTTAACTCGTCATCGTGGGTTGAAAGGAGACAAGTTTCTGGTGGGAAACAAGTCAAGATATACTACAGAAATGATCCTGTGAAGTATGATCTTAAATGCAATGTTATTTTGCAGAACTCTAAATAAGGTTTGTACGATCAATGAGCTTTGGCGTAAATTACAGTGCATAGATCGATATTTCGGAATATTAAATTGAGATTTGCAATACTTGACGCACACAGTACATACATTGTCAGGTCTTGCATTTTGTTCATTTATTGAAACACCGAGAAGCTCTTTAATAGTTATAGAACAAGTGACGAGACCAATTTTGGACACAATAAAGAATCCGCGTGCTCATCAAATCAATTTATTACAGTAATGTATTATCGATTGAGAGCCCATTTATCAGCTGGGTGTTTGGCGTGCACCTATAATCCTGCTTCGGGGAGGCTTGGTAGAGTGGATGGCTTGAGTTTAGGAGCCCTGTTTCGTGATACCGCATGTTGATCAGGTGCCCGCACTAAGCTTGACATCAGCATGGATCTGCTAGAGGAATCTAGTAGGTGCAGGTTAGCTAAGGAGGAGCGTAGTGGGTCAGGAGGGAAACCTAGCAGCCAAAAGTTCCCGTGTTCGGCAGTAGTGGGATCGTGCCAGTGAGTGGGCGTCATGCAACAGCCTCAACAAAATAGCCAAACCTCTATCTTTTTTTTTGTCGTTAAAACTACCGAGATCAAACAAACATGCGTTCTACAATATATGGTATCATTAATCAAAGTCCCAGCAATACCCTTTTCAACTAATACCTAAAGAATACATTATATTCCATGTCTCATCTAACTTGGGGAGCAAAAATAAAATTACACCATGCCAACAGCATCCCGTATTCCCAAGCGGTCACCCATCCAAGTACTAACGGGACCCGACATAGCTTAACTTCCGGGAGCTGACGAGACCGGGTGAGTTCTATGTGGTATGGCCGTTGACATCAATTCAGTCGCCATTACCCGACCATATTCGCCTCTAAATCTAGTTCTAATGCTTGCTTACTTTCTGTTCGAAATACACACCAACCTTAGCCAAACAAACGAGGACATATAAGTACATTTGTCAATGGACAACCGAATATAAAATTTGATAATATTTCCAAACGCCACTATTTTTGGCTAACTGTCATTTTTAATTTTCTCGTTCCGGGGATGTCCGATCAATGAGCCAACAATCCAAGTGTCATAAGGCTAACGATTGCTTCCCTTACTTAGCTTGCGTTGCATAAGGATCTCAGAGTCAGAGAGATTAGATAGAGCTGCCCGAAGAAACCACCAACGTACAAGCCTCTCGGCTGTGCCGTGCGCTTCGCGCTTTACTTAGCTTGCGTTGCATAAGGATCTCAGAGCCAGAGAGATTAGATAGAGCTGCCCGAAGAAACCACCAACGTACAAGCCTCTCGGCTGTGCCGTGCGCTTCGCGCACGGCGTTTCAAATATCTTTCAGCAACAAAGAGGTTGGAGGACGTCTAGTAGCCTCTCGGCTGTGCCGTGCGCTTCGCGCACGGCGTTTCAAATATCTTTCAGCAACAAAGAGGTTGGAGGACGTCTAGTAGGCAATATCCAGTAAAAAATACGTTCCTTCCATTTTCAACTAATGCCAAAATAATACATTGTAGTCCATGTAGTATCACCCATCTTGGGAAGCACTTCAATTCAATTGGATTCACAAAAATAAAATAATTCCATGCCAACAGCATCCCGTATTCCCAAGCGGTCACCCATCCAAGTACTAACGGGACCCGACATAGCTTAACTTCCGGGAGCTGACGAGACCGGGTGAGTTCTATGTGGTATGGCCGTTGACATTAAACTAGACGCAATTACCCGACCATATTCGCCTCTAATCTATTACTTGTGCTTGAGATTTATCTTTTTGAAATACACACTAATCTTACCAAAACCACCGAAAAACTATCAGTTTGTCATTTTACAAATGTTGTCAGTATGTAGTAGTAGAATATCTTTGTTTCCGCATACAGACGTTTTTAATTTTTCATTTATTCAAAGTGCCCAATCAGAAGACCGGGCGTTAAAAAAATAAGTCATATAGACTCATCAATGCTCCTAACCACGGAAATCTTTAGTAAAAGGCGAAAGATTTATCCGGGTATTGATTAGAAACCAGAGTAAATAACAGTGGTATGCCTTGTATTTATATTCATTTCAAAATTTTGAAGTGCGCTTGTAAGGTTTTTTTTCGAAACATGCGTTTACATATCAAAATCCTTGTGCAATTCTTTATCAATGGGTACAGTTATTTTAAAGTAAATATCATGTATAAAGCTCGTTAACATGTTTTTGAACGAAACAGTTGTGCGCAGTGTTATTTTTGAAAAAAATGAACGATCTTTATGGTACAAGCCCAACACGTAGGTGGTGGGATCAGATGTTTACCCCGACATTCACCCTACAGCGGTTAACAATTTATTGAACTTCCCCTTTAAACATGGTGGAATCTTTTCACCTTGTCATTTGGAATCACCTTTTCAAATATTTTCCCCGTGTTCACAATGTTCCAACTGACTGATATTAATGGCCTTCAGCGAACGAATTAATCAGCCTTGTCTGACGTGCAATACCAACTAAATGGAAACAAAAATCACTTATACGATTTCACTTTCACCGTTTAATGTTATAAACACACTATGCAACACTCCAATTTTTCTAACTGACTGTAATTTTTTTTTTCTTGTACGCTGAAATGCTCCTGATGGAGCTATCAAAAATTGCCGACGACAAAGATTATTTCACTTCATCGTGGCGGGGTATTGGTTAAAGTTTTCAACTAGCAATAATCACACCTCGGGAGACCCTCATTGGTTATGATATTGCCACTGCGCAAAGCTAAATTATAATCAGAAAAGCAAGTCTACTTAAGCATTTGCTGAATTCGTTCTGCTTGGACGTGTTGGACCAACAATTTCGTTCAGAAATATTCATTTAGATTACCCTAGGCAAATTTTAATTTCCATCTCCCATTGGACTAATACCAACAGGGGACAGTTCATTACATACATGAAATAATTTTTGTCTTAATATCGGGTCAAATACTTGAAATTCTGTAAATGTGTATTTTTCTTCCATACATTTCAACAACTTCCTGCACACACAAAAAAAGGGAGGGGGAATTTCAGGTTTTCATTCCAAATTGTTTTTCACATTATGAACTATTGAAGTGAGCGAGCATTACTTTCCAACCAAACAAAATTTATAGTTAATCTGCGTGTTGACGTGAAAAATCAGTTTTCAGTGCCGTGACCAGGATTCGAACCTGGGTTACTACGGATTCATATCTAGTAGGTACCACAACGTAGGGTCCTAACCACTAGACGATCACGGCCAATCCATTGGCCATGATGATTTATATTAAAGTAGCTAAACATGAATTTCATTACTTTGTTGTTTCTTCCCAGAAAGAAAATCTGATGCTTCGCGTATTCCCAAGCGGTCAACCCTACCGTTTACTAACGGGACCAGATTTAGTTCAACTTCCGGCAGATGACAAGAATTTTTCTTACATTTATAGTGTGTTCAGGGAACGGCGCGAACGCAGTCCCCCACTACCAAAAATTGTACTCCCGAGTTAATCACATTTGGATTAATCGCAAGGGTCAGCCCATCCTTAGTGCAATGGAAAGGCCTCGCCCTGGAGGAACCACCTTGGTGATCATGGTTGCCTCTGAGCCAGGTAAGTATGATTGTGGATGCTTTTTCACTTTGTTTAATACTTTGTATACAGCAGAACAATATTGACAAAGAGTGTTCAAGTATTTGACTGACGTTTAGAGAATACCACCCACTTTCTTTCATCGACTTGAATTACGAACTCGAGCAAAATATAGTAAATAAAGCTCAGTATTTATTTCATGGTCTTGATCTTTGCAAATACTTTTCAAGAAACAAATTGCTTGTTTTTTTTCATTTGGTCGTCCAATTGGCAAATAAGAAAATAAGAAAATCGACTTTTCATATGAAAATACACGCATCTTCATATTTTAAAAAAAAACATCACATCGAAAGATGAACAGTACTAATTAGTTAACACAATCAAGTACGTATTTTTTTATGCTTTTCTTGATATTACGAAAAAAATACAATTAGAAAAAATTACAAACATGTCTACATGACAGTTTTGCAATTATACATGGTCTTTTATTATACGGTGCTAAGACAATTTCTGTTTTATTCAATATGTTCTCCCTCATAGAGGGTGAGCCGATCCCGGAGGTACTGCAATACCGGGTCAACCCGTGGCGGGAGCAGTGCAAGCACTGTATTCCCACCGTATGCCAAAAATCAGTTTAATATTCTGGGGTCCATTTGAACCCGTATCAGATATTAAGCTGATAAGAACAGATACTACACTTTGATCTTAGCCAAAAGGCCGAGAAGCGATAATGTTACAAGGATTACTGCCCAAAATAACCACTGAGGTTCAACACATTTCCGGTGGTGTACGAAGAATACTCATATCACTCAAAACATTCAAGAAATGCTATAAAATATTGAGTTGTTCATTTTTCCAGACGCGACCACTTGATGCTTATAAAGTTCATTTTCATTTGTTTTATTATGCTCATACTGTATTAAGGGAGATACAATTTACGCTGAAGGCGTTGCAAATTTTACTCTCGTTATCACACTAGGTCCTTTTTTTTCAGAATATGGCTTTGCCACGCCACCTGACGACAAAAGCTCTGAACGATAATTAATCATGATTAAATAACAATAACTAAAAGAATGCAATACGATCATAAAGTCATGACACATCCTCAAATTGACCAACCTCACTTTCACAATTTATTTTGCCATACAAGCAGATGATTTAAGGACACGAATACCTGGAATTATTATTAAGATTTATCTCTTTAGATTTTCAAGAATTTAAATTTGTTTTATCATCTCAACCACTCTGAACACGCTAGTTTCCTTCCGCTATTTCACATGGATTTAACGGAAACGGTCCTCAATGACTGTGTTTGATGCTGTCGAGACAGCTACACTCACAGCCTGTTTCACGCTCAGAAACCAGCGTCTTAACTCGTCATCGTGGGTTGAAAGGAGACAAGTTTCTGGTGGGAAACAAGTCAAGATATACTACAGAAATGATCCTGTGAAGTATGATCTTAAATGCAATGTTATTTTGCAGAACTCTAAATAAGGTTTGTACGATCAATGAGCTTTGGCGTAAATTACAGTGCATAGATCGATATTTCGGAATATTAAATTGAGATTTGCAATACTTGACGCACACAGTACATACATTGTCAGGTCTTGCATTTTGTTCATTTATTGAAACACCGAGAAGCTCTTTAATAGTTATAGAACAAGTGACGAGACCAATTTTGGACACAATAAAGAATCCGCGTGCTCATCAAATCAATTTATTACAGTAATGTATTATCGATTGAGAGCCCATTTATCAGCTGGGTGTTTGGCGTGCACCTATAATCCTGCTTCGGGGAGGCTTGGTAGAGTGGATGGCTTGAGTTTAGGAGCCCTGTTTCGTGATACCGCATGTTGATCAGGTGCCCGCACTAAGCTTGACATCAGCATGGATCTGCTAGAGGAATCTAGTAGGTGCAGGTTAGCTAAGGAGGAGCGTAGTGGGTCAGGAGGGAAACCTAGCAGCCAAAAGTTCCCGTGTTCGGCAGTAGTGGGATCGTGCCAGTGAGTGGGCGTCATGCAACAGCCTCAACAAAATAGCCAAACCTCTATCTTTTTTTTTGTCGTTAAAACTACCGAGATCAAACAAACATGCGTTCTACAATATATGGTATCATTAATCAAAGTCCCAGCAATACCCTTTTCAACTAATACCTAAAGAATACATTATATTCCATGTCTCATCTAACTTGGGGAGCAAAAATAAAATTACACCATGCCAACAGCATCCCGTATTCCCAAGCGGTCACCCATCCAAGTACTAACGGGACCCGACATAGCTTAACTTCCGGGAGCTGACGAGACCGGGTGAGTTCTATGTGGTATGGCCGTTGACATCAATTCAGTCGCCATTACCCGACCATATTCGCCTCTAAATCTAGTTCTAATGCTTGCTTACTTTCTGTTCGAAATACACACCAACCTTAGCCAAACAAACGAGGACATATAAGTACATTTGTCAATGGACAACCGAATATAAAATTTGATAATATTTCCAAACGCCACTATTTTTGGCTAACTGTCATTTTTAATTTTCTCGTTCCGGGGATGTCCGATCAATGAGCCAACAATCCAAGTGTCATAAGGCTAACGATTGCTTCCCTTACTTAGCTTGCGTTGCATAAGGATCTCAGAGTCAGAGAGATTAGATAGAGCTGCCCGAAGAAACCACCAACGTACAAGCCTCTCGGCTGTGCCGTGCGCTTCGCGCTTTACTTAGCTTGCGTTGCATAAGGATCTCAGAGCCAGAGAGATTAGATAGAGCTGCCCGAAGAAACCACCAACGTACAAGCCTCTCGGCTGTGCCGTGCGCTTCGCGCACGGCGTTTCAAATATCTTTCAGCAACAAAGAGGTTGGAGGACGTCTAGTAGCCTCTCGGCTGTGCCGTGCGCTTCGCGCACGGCGTTTCAAATATCTTTCAGCAACAAAGAGGTTGGAGGACGTCTAGTAGGCAATATCCAGTAAAAAATACGTTCCTTCCATTTTCAACTAATGCCAAAATAATACATTGTAGTCCATGTAGTATCACCCATCTTGGGAAGCACTTCAATTCAATTGGATTCACAAAAATAAAATAATTCCATGCCAACAGCATCCCGTATTCCCAAGCGGTCACCCATCCAAGTACTAACGGGACCCGACATAGCTTAACTTCCGGGAGCTGACGAGACCGGGTGAGTTCTATGTGGTATGGCCGTTGACATTAAACTAGACGCAATTACCCGACCATATTCGCCTCTAATCTATTACTTGTGCTTGAGATTTATCTTTTTGAAATACACACTAATCTTACCAAAACCACCGAAAAACTATCAGTTTGTCATTTTACAAATGTTGTCAGTATGTAGTAGTAGAATATCTTTGTTTCCGCATACAGACGTTTTTAATTTTTCATTTATTCAAAGTGCCCAATCAGAAGACCGGGCGTTAAAAAAATAAGTCATATAGACTCATCAATGCTCCTAACCACGGAAATCTTTAGTAAAAGGCGAAAGATTTATCCGGGTATTGATTAGAAACCAGAGTAAATAACAGTGGTATGCCTTGTATTTATATTCATTTCAAAATTTTGAAGTGCGCTTGTAAGGTTTTTTTTCGAAACATGCGTTTACATATCAAAATCCTTGTGCAATTCTTTATCAATGGGTACAGTTATTTTAAAGTAAATATCATGTATAAAGCTCGTTAACATGTTTTTGAACGAAACAGTTGTGCGCAGTGTTATTTTTGAAAAAAATGAACGATCTTTATGGTACAAGCCCAACACGTAGGTGGTGGGATCAGATGTTTACCCCGACATTCACCCTACAGCGGTTAACAATTTATTGAACTTCCCCTTTAAACATGGTGGAATCTTTTCACCTTGTCATTTGGAATCACCTTTTCAAATATTTTCCCCGTGTTCACAATGTTCCAACTGACTGATATTAATGGCCTTCAGCGAACGAATTAATCAGCCTTGTCTGACGTGCAATACCAACTAAATGGAAACAAAAATCACTTATACGATTTCACTTTCACCGTTTAATGTTATAAACACACTATGCAACACTCCAATTTTTCTAACTGACTGTAATTTTTTTTTTCTTGTACGCTGAAATGCTCCTGATGGAGCTATCAAAAATTGCCGACGACAAAGATTATTTCACTTCATCGTGGCGGGGTATTGGTTAAAGTTTTCAACTAGCAATAATCACACCTCGGGAGACCCTCATTGGTTATGATATTGCCACTGCGCAAAGCTAAATTATAATCAGAAAAGCAAGTCTACTTAAGCATTTGCTGAATTCGTTCTGCTTGGACGTGTTGGACCAACAATTTCGTTCAGAAATATTCATTTAGATTACCCTAGGCAAATTTTAATTTCCATCTCCCATTGGACTAATACCAACAGGGGACAGTTCATTACATACATGAAATAATTTTTGTCTTAATATCGGGTCAAATACTTGAAATTCTGTAAATGTGTATTTTTCTTCCATACATTTCAACAACTTCCTGCACACACAAAAAAAGGGAGGGGGAATTTCAGGTTTTCATTCCAAATTGTTTTTCACATTATGAACTATTGAAGTGAGCGAGCATTACTTTCCAACCAAACAAAATTTATAGTTAATCTGCGTGTTGACGTGAAAAATCAGTTTTCAGTGCCGTGACCAGGATTCGAACCTGGGTTACTACGGATTCATATCTAGTAGGTACCACAACGTAGGGTCCTAACCACTAGACGATCACGGCCAATCCATTGGCCATGATGATTTATATTAAAGTAGCTAAACATGAATTTCATTACTTTGTTGTTTCTTCCCAGAAAGAAAATCTGATGCTTCGCGTATTCCCAAGCGGTCAACCCTACCGTTTACTAACGGGACCAGATTTAGTTCAACTTCCGGCAGATGACAAGAATTTTTCTTACATTTATAGTGTGTTCAGGGAACGGCGCGAACGCAGTCCCCCACTACCAAAAATTGTACTCCCGAGTTAATCACATTTGGATTAATCGCAAGGGTCAGCCCATCCTTAGTGCAATGGAAAGGCCTCGCCCTGGAGGAACCACCTTGGTGATCATGGTTGCCTCTGAGCCAGGTAAGTATGATTGTGGATGCTTTTTCACTTTGTTTAATACTTTGTATACAGCAGAACAATATTGACAAAGAGTGTTCAAGTATTTGACTGACGTTTAGAGAATACCACCCACTTTCTTTCATCGACTTGAATTACGAACTCGAGCAAAATATAGTAAATAAAGCTCAGTATTTATTTCATGGTCTTGATCTTTGCAAATACTTTTCAAGAAACAAATTGCTTGTTTTTTTTCATTTGGTCGTCCAATTGGCAAATAAGAAAATAAGAAAATCGACTTTTCATATGAAAATACACGCATCTTCATATTTTAAAAAAAAACATCACATCGAAAGATGAACAGTACTAATTAGTTAACACAATCAAGTACGTATTTTTTTATGCTTTTCTTGATATTACGAAAAAAATACAATTAGAAAAAATTACAAACATGTCTACATGACAGTTTTGCAATTATACATGGTCTTTTATTATACGGTGCTAAGACAATTTCTGTTTTATTCAATATGTTCTCCCTCATAGAGGGTGAGCCGATCCCGGAGGTACTGCAATACCGGGTCAACCCGTGGCGGGAGCAGTGCAAGCACTGTATTCCCACCGTATGCCAAAAATCAGTTTAATATTCTGGGGTCCATTTGAACCCGTATCAGATATTAAGCTGATAAGAACAGATACTACACTTTGATCTTAGCCAAAAGGCCGAGAAGCGATAATGTTACAAGGATTACTGCCCAAAATAACCACTGAGGTTCAACACATTTCCGGTGGTGTACGAAGAATACTCATATCACTCAAAACATTCAAGAAATGCTATAAAATATTGAGTTGTTCATTTTTCCAGACGCGACCACTTGATGCTTATAAAGTTCATTTTCATTTGTTTTATTATGCTCATACTGTATTAAGGGAGATACAATTTACGCTGAAGGCGTTGCAAATTTTACTCTCGTTATCACACTAGGTCCTTTTTTTCAGAATATGGCTTTGCCACGCCACCTGACGACAAAAGCTCTGAACGATAATTAATCATGATTAAATAACAATAACTAAAAGAATGCAATACGATCATAAAGTCATGACACATCCTCAAATTGACCAACCTCACTTTCACAATTTATTTTGCCATACAAGCAGATGATTTAAGGACACGAATACCTGGAATTATTATTAAGATTTATCTCTTTAGATTTTCAAGAATTTAAATTTGTTTTATCATCTCAACCACTCTGAACACGCTAGTTTCCTTCCGCTATTTCACATGGATTTAACGGAAACGGTCCTCAATGACTGTGTTTGATGCTGTCGAGACAGCTACACTCACAGCCTGTTTCACGCTCAGAAACCAGCGTCTTAACTCGTCATCGTGGGTTGAAAGGAGACAAGTTTCTGGTGGGAAACAAGTCAAGATATACTACAGAAATGATCCTGTGAAGTATGATCTTAAATGCAATGTTATTTTGCAGAACTCTAAATAAGGTTTGTACGATCAATGAGCTTTGGCGTAAATTACAGTGCATAGATCGATATTTCGGAATATTAAATTGAGATTTGCAATACTTGACGCACACAGTACATACATTGTCAGGTCTTGCATTTTGTTCATTTATTGAAACACCGAGAAGCTCTTTAATAGTTATAGAACAAGTGACGAGACCAATTTTGGACACAATAAAGAATCCGCGTGCTCATCAAATCAATTTATTACAGTAATGTATTATCGATTGAGAGCCCATTTATCAGCTGGGTGTTTGGCGTGCACCTATAATCCTGCTTCGGGGAGGCTTGGTAGAGTGGATGGCTTGAGTTTAGGAGCCCTGTTTCGTGATACCGCATGTTGATCAGGTGCCCGCACTAAGCTTGACATCAGCATGGATCTGCTAGAGGAATCTAGTAGGTGCAGGTTAGCTAAGGAGGAGCGTAGTGGGTCAGGAGGGAAACCTAGCAGCCAAAAGTTCCCGTGTTCGGCAGTAGTGGGATCGTGCCAGTGAGTGGGCGTCATGCAACAGCCTCAACAAAATAGCCAAACCTCTATCTTTTTTTTTTGTCGTTAAAACTACCGAGATCAAACAAACATGCGTTCTACAATATATGGTATCATTAATCAAAGTCCCAGCAATACCCTTTTCAACTAATACCTAAAGAATACATTATATTCCATGTCTCATCTAACTTGGGGAGCAAAAATAAAATTACACCATGCCAACAGCATCCCGTATTCCCAAGCGGTCACCCATCCAAGTACTAACGGGACCCGACATAGCTTAACTTCCGGGAGCTGACGAGACCGGGTGAGTTCTATGTGGTATGGCCGTTGACATCAATTCAGTCGCCATTACCCGACCATATTCGCCTCTAAATCTAGTTCTAATGCTTGCTTACTTTCTGTTCGAAATACACACCAACCTTAGCCAAACAAACGAGGACATATAAGTACATTTGTCAATGGACAACCGAATATAAAATTTGATAATATTTCCAAACGCCACTATTTTTGGCTAACTGTCATTTTTAATTTTCTCGTTCCGGGGATGTCCGATCAATGAGCCAACAATCCAAGTGTCATAAGGCTAACGATTGCTTCCCTTACTTAGCTTGCGTTGCATAAGGATCTCAGAGTCAGAGAGATTAGATAGAGCTGCCCGAAGAAACCACCAACGTACAAGCCTCTCGGCTGTGCCGTGCGCTTCGCGCTTTACTTAGCTTGCGTTGCATAAGGATCTCAGAGCCAGAGAGATTAGATAGAGCTGCCCGAAGAAACCACCAACGTACAAGCCTCTCGGCTGTGCCGTGCGCTTCGCGCACGGCGTTTCAAATATCTTTCAGCAACAAAGAGGTTGGAGGACGTCTAGTAGCCTCTCGGCTGTGCCGTGCGCTTCGCGCACGGCGTTTCAAATATCTTTCAGCAACAAAGAGGTTGGAGGACGTCTAGTAGGCAATATCCAGTAAAAAATACGTTCCTTCCATTTTCAACTAATGCCAAAATAATACATTGTAGTCCATGTAGTATCACCCATCTTGGGAAGCACTTCAATTCAATTGGATTCACAAAAATAAAATAATTCCATGCCAACAGCATCCCGTATTCCCAAGCGGTCACCCATCCAAGTACTAACGGGACCCGACATAGCTTAACTTCCGGGAGCTGACGAGACCGGGTGAGTTCTATGTGGTATGGCCGATGACATTAAACTAGACGCAATTACCCGACCATATTCGCCTCTAATCTATTACTTGTGCTTGAGATTTATCTTTTGAAATACACACTAATCTTACCAAAACCACCGAAAAACTATCAGTTTGTCATTTTACAAATGTTGTCAGTATGTAGTAGTAGAATATCTTTGTTTCCGCATACAGACGTTTTTAATTTTTCATTTATTCAAAGTGCCCAATCAGAAGACCGGGGCGTTAAAAAAATAAGTCATATAGACTCATCAATGCTCCTAACCACGGAAATCTTTAGTAAAAGGCGAAAGATTTATCCGGTATTGATTAGAAACCAGAGTAAATAACAGTGGTATGCCTTGTATTTATATTCATTTCAAAATTTTGAAGTGCGCTTGTAAGGTTTTTTTTCGAAACATGCGTTTACATATCAAAATCCTTGTGCAATTCTTTATCAATGGGTACAGTTATTTTAAAGTAAATATCATGTATAAAGCTCGTTAACATGTTTTTGAACGAAACAGTTTGTGCGCAGTGTTATTTTTTGAAAAAAATGAACGATCTTTATGGTACAAGCCCAACACGTAGGTGGTGGGATCAGATGTTTACCCCGACATTCACCCTACAGCGGTTAACAATTTATTGAACTTCCCCTTTAAACATGGTGGAATCTTTTCACCTTGTCATTTGGAATCACCTTTTCAAATATTTTCCCCGTGTTCACAATGTTCCAACTGACTGATATTAATGGCCTTCAGCGAACGAATTAATCAGCCTTGTCTGACGTGCAATACC